>NC_072410.2:116579469-116882500 GCF_028858775.2 Pan troglodytes
TGTGGGGCCAGAGGGCTCAAAGTACATGACCTTCACCTTGAGAGATTTGCAAGTCTTTGCCTTTGCCTTTTGCATGATATCCCTCAACGCACTTTTTATGTGTTAGGCTGATTGTCCCTTGGGCAGCTCAGAGAACTTTACAGGAAGGACTATAGGACTTCTCAGGGCTCTGCACTGACTTGGTACTCTTGCAGATGAATATGCTCTGGAAAATTATTGCACAGGATACAAATTTAAGTTTTGAGAGCAAAGAATGCTTTCCAAATCCAGTCTATCAAACTATATATATTACCTATAAACACACTGAAATACATAAATGATGTAATTGTGTTTATAAATAGATGACTTCAGGTTAGACTGGAGAGATCAATGAATGTTAGATCATTAATGCCCCTAATAGACAACTTTTTGGAAACCATCATGTATTCCAAAAAGGAGACAGACAGACAACATCCAGAGACGCAATGTGACTTGCTAGGATCCTACTAGGAGACAGTGGCAAGAGGGCCAGTGGGCCTGCAATTCACTCCCACTGTAACCATGGGTATGACCACTGAGAACACAGGCGCTTGTCATTCTTGTTTCCTCCTCAATGGGACTAATCAAAAGGAAGTAAGTTGGCTGAAGCCTGGGAGGGGTAGAAGCAAGAAAACCATTGCTCATTTTCTTGATCCTAAGTCCTTCTAGGCACTCGTCCACCAGCCAGTCTCTGAAATCCAATTCAAGCCAATGGCCTTAGGTCTTCCTTAAACCTCACAATCTGTCAGGTCCATAACTTATCCAAAAATAGGAGGGAAAAAAAACACAGATAGACCATCTTTCTCACAGCTGAAGATTGTTCCTGAAGTAAAGCTTTTAAGCCAATGGAAAAAAAATAATGAAATGTCCAAAACTGCAAGTGCCTTGGCTCCACCATCTGCTGCCACAGCCGTGTGCCACATGCCTCCAAAGCCAGCTCGTGGGGCTGCTCCCAGTCTCCCCACTCCAAGTTTGTAGGACTCATCATGGCTAACTCAATATTATATCTCCACTTCAGGTAGAGTGAGCTTTTGCCACTATTTTAATGAGCAATTTGGAGTAGATATAGGCACAAAGGCAATATCTATATGGTAAATATACACATATGTAATTAGATGGCTGCAAAATTATATAGGATGGTGCTTAAAGAAGCAAAGAGTTCAAAATTGAAATGGAAGCCTGGTAAATAACCCATTATGCCCAAAGAAATCCTGATTGCCTATTCATAGCTGAAATTTACATGAACCCTTGTTCATTAAAGAATGAATAGCTGCTAATTTGCAGCCTTACCAAAGCAAAGTTCAGATGACAGAATTTTTAAAAAATATCCTCTCAAATCAGAAATCTACCAGCTGTCCCACATAAATTAAATGCCATTGCAACTTCCTTAATATACTGGAGACCCTATTTTTAAATTCTACTATCTAATTAAAATACCAAGTAGAAAAAAAGATGCAGATTGCAGAAATCAAAATTTAATAATAAAAAAAGAAAATGGCAGGGAGAAAATCAGTCTATAATGGCAGGGAGAAAACCAGTCCATTTGTTAAAGCAATGTGTTCAGTTGCTTCCTTTTGAGCAATTTTTGTTTGTTTTTGTTTCTTTTCTTTTTTTTTTTTTTTTTTTGTGAAGAATCTACCTGAGCATTATTCAGGGATTCGGCAAGGCCTCCTATTTAAATATCTGTGTTAAAAGTTTAAAGCAGGGAATGGGAGGGTGAGCTCAATGTTTAAGGCAGGAGGACTCTTGCCAGTATGAAGCCAATATCCAGCAAGGGAAGTGGATTCTGCAGGGAGGTGACTGGTGAGGATTTAGTGTGCAAAATGTCCCGCTTTAAATACATGCCGCCCTCTGCACAAGGCCCAGAACCTCTGTAGGTGGGAACCACCCAGGTGAAAGACCCTGTAATAGTGAGAGAGATAACGACTTCTTTCTACTGATGAGAACACTGAGGGCCAGTGAAATGCTGTGGTTTGTCCAAGGTTATACAGCCAGAGTCAAGGCCGGAACCTGATCCGTAGCTTAGGATTCTTAGATGCTTGCATTGTATCTATAGATAGTAAACGGCAAAGAATTTATCTTCAAAGGTTAAAGGGCAAAGGATACACTTTTGCCTCTCTCCCACGACACAGACAACTTCACTTTAATATAGCGAGCTTCCACAAATCAATACAACCCACACAAACACCAGGAGGACAAATGTGCGATCATTAAAAAGCACTAAATAACAACAACAAAACTAAACAAAGAAACTAAAAAGGCTATCCAATTATGAAACAGGTTTAATTTTATTAGTTCTCAAGCAAATGTAAATTAGAATTCAAATTGAGAACCATTTGTCACAGAGTCCACAGAAGTCAATCATTATAACCAATGCTAGGGAAGCTCAGCAGAAAACCCACACTCCTCAGTCTTCTTGGTAGGAAGGTAAATCTCCCTTGCTTTTCTATGGGTGAGAATGGGAATATATACGAAAAACCTTTTAAAATACTCATTTACTCAACCAATTCCATTTCTTATAAATTTTCTGAAGAAAACAGATATGTGCACAAAAATATTTGTAATTCTAAAAATTGGAAATGACCTAGTTGTCCAAAAATAAAGATCAGTTAATTAAAATTTTGAACTATACAATTTATGGATTCTAGATTATTTTACTGTAGTACTGTATCTTGTGGTTAACAGAGTGAGCTCTGGAGCTTTTGAGAATTCAAGATCTGGCTCTGTAATTTGCTAGGTAGGCTGTCCTCAATCAGTCACTAAGCATGTCTTTTTCTTGGTGCTTCCATTTGTACAATGGGGAAATCATACTACCCACTTCAGAAAGTTCTCATGAGGATTGAATTTGTCAATGCTTCTTTAAGTTAAATCACTTAGATTACATTCTGCTACATCATACATCCAAATTATTATTATTTTAGCTATTATCATGAAGCTCAAGGAATGATATTGTCAGAGTGTATTTTATTTTTAATAGAGTTTCAAGTAAAGAAAAATCTAAGGATATAGCCCAAGATAGAAAAAAATTATCATTTTTTATGCTTATCTGTATCTTCTATTTATATACACTTTGTATTATCTGTATAATAAAGTGTTTTTAAGAACCTTGCATATGGCCGGGCGTGGTGGCTCATGCTTGTAATCCCAGCACTTTGGGAGGCTGAGGTGGACGCATCATGAGGTCAGGAGATCGAGACCATCGTGGCTAACATGGTGAAACCCCGTCTCTACTAAAAATACAAAAAAAAAAAAAAAAAAATTAGCCGGGCGTGGTGGCGGGTGCCTGTAGTCCCAGCTACTCAGGAGGCTGAGGCAGGAGAATGGTGTGAACCTGGGAGGCGGAGCTTGCAGTGAGCTGAGATCGTGCCACTGCACTCCAGCCTGGGTGACAGAGCGAGACTCTGTCTCAAAAAAAAAGAACCTTACATATGTTTTCATTAGAATGCTATGCAAGAAAAGAAGATGTCAACATTCATGATATAGCAGTCTGTGTATTCTGGTCGTTAAAAGATTGCTTATAGCCTTGGGCACAGTGGGTATCTACGCTCTGCTGCACACCTACTTGGGCAGGTTACTTAACCTCTTTAAATCCCAATGGTATAATAATAAAGTAATTGTTTGTAAATTAAGTGAGATAATCTGCAAGAAATATTTGGCCTAATACCAAATAGAAATACACACTCAATAAAAAATATTAGCTAGTGTTACTAGTCAATACATGTCAGTAGTTATCAACACGTTATTAGAATGAGCCACATATGTATATTACTAGATTGAGCTATGCAGTATCTAGAACATGTGAAAATTAGTGGCAGACCAAGGGACAAACACGGTATGCCACCCACCTATTCATATGCCATGGAAATGGTTAGATCTACCTCATGATCTAAAATGTGTAGAGTTTGAAGAATTAGTATGATTTAGATAAGTGCTTTCGTTATTTTTAACTCTCAATTTTTCACAGGCAAACATAATCTTTGTCAAAATGACAAATAAAAATTTGGAAACACATGAGTTTCTCAAAGAAGCTTTCATTACAAATGCCATTGTTCGTTCATTTACTTTTCAGCACATTAAATAAAAACAAAATGATTGTCCCCCGGAACTAGCAAAGTTTCTCTTTCAAACTTGCTTTAAAAGGCAACAAAACAAATAAATGAATGAATGAATTCACAAATTAAAGGATTATTATTATAGGTGTTGAGGATATGGATGGAAGTTAGGTATATAATAAAGCAGAGATAGCAAAATTTTGATGGTGGACTATAGATGGTGGGCATATGGCTACTCACTGTACAGTTTTGTTTTTTGTTCTTAATTCAATACTGGGTAAAAGTAAAAAAAAAAAAAGACAAAAAATACATGCATTGCACTCATTATCAAATCTGGACATCTGAGTCAATCTTTCTGTAATGGGAGGCACAGCTGTGGGCTCCAAGCTTGTACATACACATTAGTATGCTGCCGATGCACTGTTTCCCTCAATGGTGGACGGTGGCGAGAAGCTCTGGCTTTATGAACGTTGCTTATTCCTAAAACAGATCCTCCTAGTAAATCTGAAAGACAAATAAAATCGAACAGGCTTGGATTTTAATTTAAAAAATAAAACCATTGTTTTAGGGACTTTATTTTTTTCCCTGCCACCCACTAGACTTGCATATACCTTTCAACGAACCTTTGAAAATAACATTCTTTCCTGCCTTTATAGTTTTAATATTTCAAGGTGGAATCAGTCCTGGTCCCTGCTGCCAGCCCTGCTACTGCTCATCAGAGCCTGACTGTCTCCTAGTGGCTCGGCTTGCTGGAGGGCATCATCCTTCAGAGAGTCTGGAGGGATACATTGTGAGCAGGGTGGAAGCCTTCTTAGGTCAGGGTTGGCCAGCAGCCTTTTAGAAACCTTACCTTTCTCAGTAGCCTTCTTCAAACACACACACGCGCACACACACGCACACACATGCACACACGCACACACGCGCGCACACACCACACACATGCACACACGCACACGCACACACGCACACACGTGCACACCACACACATGCACACACGCACACGCACATGCGCACACGCACGCACACGCACACATGCACACATGCACGCACACACACGCGCACGCACGCACACACACGCGCACACACACACGCACGCACGCATGCACACGCGCCCACACACGCACACATACATGTGCGCGCACGTGCGCACACACACACACACATGCACGCACTCGCTCCGTGATTGTTTTAGTTATGCCAGCTCTGATCTTGGCTGAACACCACTGTGGGTTTGTTAAGAAGCGATGGCCAAACCACAATGTAGTATCACTGTGCTAATGCAGAAAAGACCCGAGTATGATCTTTCAAAAATAAAGTGTTCACTAGTCTGCAAAAGCAAATGAGACCAGAGGACCCACATTGCCCATGCTCAGCTGCCCTCCTCTCCTGCGGTGTTGGGACCAACTTCAAGAGATGGCATGTGGTTGTTCCGTGTGCAGAACGTGGACAGGGTTGCTGAGTGACTCATTGCTTGAATGGGATGGGCGTCATGTGTACATAAAGAAAAATCAAATGTCCATTTGCATCAAACAGAAACAGGAGAGCTTGGCATTAAGGTAAAATGCCCTCTTCTCCACCCTCAAAATAAATGCCTTATCTTGAAAACATATCTGTTCAATATAAATAACATTTTATTAAGTGACATAGAATATCATTGAAAATGTTACTATTTCAAGAATATAGCTTTTGATTTTTTTTCATAATAAATGAGATATGCTTGGGGAAGATTAAGACAAGAAAACTCTATTTCATCCTGGGAAATGGGTTAATGATAATGAAAAATAAGCAATTATTAAGTAAATGGATAAACCGGTAAACTGTAAAGATGATAGAAATTTGCAAAGGATACAAACTAATGGCATTAGGTTTTCCTGAAACCTGAAACCCCAGGGAAATGAAGGAAAGTGGAGCCTTCTTCTTCAGGACGCAGCCATTGCTGTGTGGCTTTGCCTGTCTCCTCTCCACCATCTTCCTGCACAGCGACCCAGCCTCCAACACCATCCCCATGCCATGTTGTCATGTTCACCCGAGATCCTGAAGGACGGATGTGTCCCTATTCAAAAGGTAGTTGGGTAATCAGAGAAAGAGAAGCCTAGTACAAGGTGTTCTGGCTCTGCTTCAGTCAAGGGTTCGTTGAGGAAAACACATCAGTTATTTGGAGAGACCATTTAACATAAAAAATAGAGAACTATAAAGGGAAACGGACCAGGGAGAGAATAACAATGAGAGAGAAACTGCAGGAAGCCACTTGGCATTTAGGACTGGGGCACAAAAGGAGATGTCGGAGGTTATCAGAACCTAGGAGATTGCAGAGCACCCTGTAGAGCAGAGAGTCAGGCACTTGACGGACGGGCACTCTCCCGTAATTTCTGCAAGTGTGTAGGAATTCTGGAACCTGGAGCCCATTGCTATTGGAACAAACTGCCGCTTTAGCAGTGAGGAACTTTAGCATGAGCGCTGTTGACGGGAAGAAATCCGCAAGAAGAGGCCAATCTCCCCTCCCACCACCTGCTCTCCAGGAGCCATGTCTGAGGCTCCGCAGCGACACAGCCCAGCAGGAAGCAAACTGCAAAAACTGAAATAGCATTTTCAGAATTCCTGTCCCAGCCTCACAGAACAGAATATTAGAAACGGGGGATCAAAGCTGAGAGGCCTTAGCCCTGAAGACTTCTACTGACTTGAGAAGGTCATTTATCCACATTTTAAGATGCCTGTATTAGTCACTCGACCATAGCTGGGTTCAAAGGGTAGAGGAAGCAGATGTTGGAGAAGCCTAACAGGGCCTACCGCAGCAGTGGATAGCGCATCCTGCACCTCAGCTTAGAGCGTCCGCATCAAAGAACTGACCTTCCCCTGATAAATCATTGTCATTCAGTCATCCCACCTATCTAAGCCACATGCTGGTGGTTTATATTTTCCATTTAGACAACATTTGGGAATGAAACATTCTAGTCATTTATTAATGTTTTTGAAAATATAGCAGTTTACCGGCTATGTGCTGTGAATGTAGAGATGGGGAAGGGTGGGGTCCCTGCCCCTTCGGAGCTTATACAATAAGCAGCAGAGTTTCAAGCAATAATAATGCAACTTCCTGACAAGATAGCATCATGTGAGTGGTCTGAATGAAGGGCTAGGTGAAGACAGGCAAACTGAAAGAATACCTTATGTGTACTTTTTCTCTCTGGGTGAGCCCTTAACACTAGGAAGTGTGTTTTTTTTATTTTTTATTTTTTATTTATTTATTTATTTTTGTATAAGTGGTTTGAATGGAATTACATTGATGAGAAAAATATTAATAAATGATAATTCTACCCTTCAATCTTTTTCTTCATCTATTTTTTTCCAATTATTCCTTTGCGTTTGTAATTATTTTTTCCAAGGGCCAATGGGTTATAGTTCCAAACCAAGTTATAAATTCTTTAAAGGTATGAAACAAATTGTATGCTGAGTCATAAGATTTTACTAGCAGAGAAGATTCACACACAAAAATTAAATGCCTTAATTGGCCAGGTAAGTGATGTAAATAAATAAAGTTAATCAGGTATAAATAATAAAGAGTGGACTTTGACAAATAGGAACTTTTTTCTTATTATTTACCTGCTACACAAATAAAACACCTTCCAGATTAGGAAAAATTTTTAGCCTACCTGCTTGCTGTCCATAGATTATCACAGATTCTAATATAAATTCTCATTTTATAGCTGAATAAATGGGCCTAGGGCAATTAATTGATTTCTTTTTCGTAAAACAAATTAGTAACATAGGTCAGGACAAAAGTTTCCAACTCCGAGGGCAAGATCTCTGCACCATATATTTCAAATGCATGGGTGTGATGGTGGCCTCCTCACCACCAACACTATTGGTGTTTCACATTGCTGCTCTGCAAACCCTGATACACATAAATGTATTTGCAAATGCAGCTTATTCTTTGTGTCTCCACCCCTAACCTAATAAATGCTTACTGCTGTGTACTAGTTACAATAGTCTCTGGATCCAGTGAGACCCTTTTTATTTTCAGGGTTCTTTTTTTTGATAAGGAAAATAACTTAAGCCTCTGTTTCCCATTTTAATTACTGAAATCTCTAACAATGACACAACTGTCACGTATACATGACAGCAAATGTATATAATCATTCATTCATTCAGACTTCTTGGAAACAACACATTTAGCAATCTGAGATGATGGAAAATACAGTGTGGTTCAACACTGGTTCTTTTTGTCATTTTACACAGACATCATGTTAATATTAGACCAAGACACCAAACTTTTAGTGCATCAACCCAGTTTCTTTTAAGATTTAGCATTTTATTTTAGTTTCTTATCTTAGTTTGGACCACTTGTACCCAGTACTCTACCTACTATAGACTATTTAACTTACATAACAAAATCAAAAGAGGTTTCTGGCCAGATTTATAGAGGACATAACTGTTTATATTATCAAAGTGTTTGCATAACCAAAAGTACAATAACAAAGATGAAAATGCCTCCTGTTTGTTTGTTTAGAAAATAGTACTTCATAAGCTTGTTGCATCTTTGATGTTTTTACTACTACTGCATGACAATGAGTGTCCAATAGAAAAAAAAGAAAATTATACTTGAATTATGCTAGCTAATCCATCACAGTTTAATCTAAAAATGAAATTTCTACAGTAACAGGAACTATTTTAACAAAGAAAAAAAAATCCCTCATCCAAACTTCTTTGTAGTGGTTACGGCTGCAAATTTGCAGCGTTTAGAAAATTACACTATCAACAAGCTTTGCTTTATGAACTGAGATGTACAAAGCCTAGAAAGCAGATGAAAGTGAATTATTTCTTCAAAAATTTAGTAAAACTTCTGATAATCAGAATTCAAAGCAAATATGGCACATAACAACTCAAGCATAAATCAAGATGGAGAGCATGGAGAGTTTGATTTCTTAAATTTTCCAAAATGCTATCATTGCAACATATAGGATTTCTCCCCTATTTTAACTTTACCAGTTTCAAACGAAAAAAAAGTGAGTGGCTTACATATAGACAGCACATGCGCGAGTGCACACACTCACAGGGTGGCAGGGAGACTGTCTAATTCCTTCTTCCCATGACCCAGGTCTCACTTTACTTATTAAAAGAAAACTGCAGGCCGGGTGCAGTGGTTCACGCCTATAATCCCAGCATTTTGGGAGGCCGAGGCAGGCAGATCACAAGGTCAAGAAATCAAGACCATCCTGACTAACATGGTGAAACCCCGTATCTACTAAAAATACAAAAATTAGCTGGGCGTTGGGGCACGTGCCTGTAGTTCCAGCTACTTGGGAGGCTGAGGCAGGAGAATCGCTTCAACCCAGGAGGTGGAGGTTGCAGTGAGCCAAGATCTTGCCACCGCACTTCAGTCTGGGTGACAGAGTGAGACTCCATCTCAACAAAGAAACAAAAAAAAGAAAAATGCAGAACTCCTCATTGGTTTTCCTTTACGTCATGATTTGTTACCTTAATTGCTGCCATCATTGTTATTTCTTGTATTTTGACATAACAAAATTCAAAAGCAGCTTCATTCAGGAACATATATCTAAACAGGGGTACCTAGGTAATAATAACTGCCAAATTCAGTGATCAAACTTTTGGGTTCCACAGTAAGATATTATGTGAAGCTCAGAATCATGTCTCAGACCATTGAAATTACTCGTTAAAATAAAAATAGCTGAAGACATGATGTAAAAGATTAAGTAGTTGCTTTTGTAACATATTTACCAGTTAAAGTCACAAAATATTCCTCATTATTATTCATGAGGGCAATTGAGTAAAAGATAGTGCAGAAATCAACTTTAAACAAAAAATTATTCCTCCCTTCCTCCCACTCCCCTATACTCTACAAAATATTTTCCCTGAGATGAGGCCTCGAAAAGGCCACTACAAGTTAGTGTGACACGCACTACTGTCTGCAATTTAAAAAGCTAGCTTTGTGGTGATTGTAACTACATTATTAACATATCCACACGCATAAATCTAAAAAAGGTTGCAAACCTACAGTACATTTACAAGATATTGTTTACATTTGACCGCTGATTTGTGTGATGTAGAAGTCGTAGATTCGGTAAAGCACTGTAACAATTTAGGAAGGTACATAAGTCTTTAAATTCTGGACAAATGTTATGTTTTAATCTACGAAATTGCGTGAAGGCTAACTTGAGAGACTTCCTATCATTCTATAATTCCTCAGGCTGAAGAAATCATTTTTGGGTCACTTTCTTATAAATATTACCCTTTGAAAGCACTTACAATGCCATTTGTTCCACATATTATGATCTTAGCTTACATAGGGCTGATCTCAATTATTCGTGGAATATCAAACATGATAGGAAGAACAAATCTGAGAGAAACATTACAATACAACAGCAAACTTGCTCAAATTTTTTTTTTTTTTTTTTTTTTTTTTTTGGAGGCGGAGTCTCGCTCTGTCGCCCAGGCTGGAGTGCAGTGGCGCGATCTCGGCTCACTGCAAGCTCCGCCTCCTGGGTTCACACCATTCTCCGGCCTCAGCCTCCTGAGTAGCTGGGACCACAGGCGCGCCTGCCACCACACCCGGCTAATTTTTTTGTATTTTTAGTAGAGACGGGGTTTCACCGTGCTGGCCAGGATGGTCTCGATCTCCTGACCTTGTGATCCGCCTGCCTCAGCCTCCCAAAGTGCTCGGATTACAGGCGTGAGTCACAGCGCCCGGCCAAACTTGCTCAATTCTTTATCAGCATTCTATGCAAAAAAACTTCCTAAGCCTTTCTCCTCTTTATTTTAGCAATGAATTGTGGAAAATTTGCAATTTTATCTTGACATGAAAGTATTTCAGTGCGTGGTGATCTTGCCTGATGGGTTTTAGTATTTTCTGCATAATTGTTACAGGAACTCTTAACATGATTCTCTTCCATTCTGTTGTAAAGGCCAGAAAAAAGCAGCAAACAGAGAGGGAAAGAGCTTACCACCAGAGCCATGTCTGAAGGCTTTCAGAGTAGGTTGGTATTTCCCTCCTTCTGGTTGTCTCCATTTTCTTCTTCTAGATCATAAAATGTAGGGGTTTGCTGTTGTGAACAGTTGTTGTCTGTAGGATTTTTTCCTGCAGATTAAAGTCCTATCTCTCCTTAAGGTATTTCTCTCTGCATTATTTGACTTGCTCAGTTCCTGCCTGATTGCATTAATGAGCTCTTGATGCTGGAATTTGTTTTACAATTTATAAAGTAAAAATGAAGAAATCATGAAAATCAACTTTTTAAAACATTTTAATAAGAATTTAAAGAGAGCAAACTCAAAAGTTTTATTTTTTATTTTATTTTATTTTTTTATTTTACTTTAAGTTCCGGGATATACGTGCAGAACGTACAGGTTTGTTCCACAGGAATATGTGTGCCATGGTGGTGTGCTGCACCTATTGACCCATCCTCTAAATTCCCTCCCCCTGCCCTCCCTCACCCCCCAACAGGCCCTGGTGTGTGGTGTTCCCCTCCCTGTATCCATGTGTTCTCATTGTTCAGCTCCCACTTATGAGTGAGAGCATGCAGTGTTTGGTTTTCTGTTCCTGTGTTAGTTTGCTGAGGAAAATGGCTTCCAGCATTATTTATGTACCTGCAAGGGATGTGATCCCATTCCTTTTTTATGGCCTCATAGTATTCTGTGATGTATTTGTACCACATTTTCTTTATCAAGTCTGTTGTTGATGGACATTTGGGTTGGTTCCATGACTTGGCTATCTAATCTTCGACAAATCTGACAAAAACAAGTAATGGGGAAAGGATCTTCTATTCAATAAATGGTGCTGGGAAAACTGGTTAGCCATATGCAGAAAATTGAAACTGGAACCCTTCATTACTTATGCATTATACAAAAATTAACTCAAGATAGATTAAAGACTTATATGTATGAACCAAAACCATAATAACCCTAGAAGAAAACCTAGGCAATACCATTCAGACATAGGCATGGGCAAAGACTTCATGACAATTTAAATGCCATCAACAGTGGGCCTAGGGAAGGAGGTAAATGCCAAAAGCAATTGCTTAAAAGCCAAAATTGACAACTGGGATTTAATTAAACTAAAGAGCTTCTGCTCGGCAAAATAATCTATCATCAGAGTGAACAGGCAGCCTACAGAATGGGAGAAAATTTTTGCAATCTATCCATCTGAAAAAGGTCTAATATCCAGAACTTACAAGGAACTTAAAGAAATTTACAAGAAAAAAAAATAAGCCCATCAAATAGTGAGCAAATGATATGAACAGACACTTCTCAAAAGAAGACATTTATGCAACCAGCAAACATATGAAAAAAAAGCGTAACATCACTGATCATTAGAGAAATGCAAATCAAAACCACAATGAGATAGCATCTCACACCAGCCAGAATGGCGATTATTAAAAAGTCGAGAAACAATCGATGCTGGCAAGGCTGTGGAGAAGTAGGAACGCCTTTACATTGTTGATGGGAATGTAAATTAGTTCAACCAGTGTGGAAGACAGGATGGCATTTCTTCAAGGATGTAGAACCAGAAATACCATTTGACCCATCAATCCCATCACTGGGTGTATACCCAAAGGGATATAAATCATTCTACTATAAAGACATATGCACACGTATGTTTATTGTGGTTTTAAATACACACACACACACACACAGAAAAACATAGTCAACCCTTCATATCCATGGTTCCATATAAGAGTCAACCAAATGCAGATATTTGAGAGAAAAAAAATAATAGCAATAGAAAATCATACAAATAAAAAATACAGTATACAACTATTTACATAGCACTTGCTCTGTATTAGGCATTATAAGTAACCTAGAAATGTTTTAAAGTATACGGAAGGAGGTGCCTAGGTTACATGCAAATACTGCACCATTTTACCTGAGGGACTTGAGCATCTGTACATGCTGGTATCTGAAGGAATCCTGGAACCAATCCCCCATGGATACGGAAGAGCAATTCTACACATGTATATGTGCCCCCATTGATGAATAATGTGATGTAATTTCCAAGAATAAAAAAGAGCAAAATATTTGATACAGAAAAAATAAGAGCACTAAGATTTTACAGCTTATCTTAGATTTATAAAGTGACCTAAAGGACCCAAATAGTAATTTTAAGACAGAAAATATTTCACTCCAATGGAAAAAAAAGTGAATTTTCTTTGTAAACTGAGAAAAAATAAGTTATTAAATATTAATTCTTACAAAGGGGAGGCGATATTCATAAAATAAATAACTCTAAAATGAGGCCAAATGGGTTCTAATAGTATACCAAAGGTTAATAATTATACTTTGTTCTTAAGAATAATGTATATAATTAGATAACATACTTTCATTACAAAAATGAAAACAAGCTTCTGCTGAAAGCAAACTGATGTTAAGAGGTTTATACAGTTTCAATCAATAACAAAGCTTCTGGGCATTAGGTAGAAAAGTCCTGCTAGTACCTTGTTCTTGCAGTTATTTCATTTTCTGCCTTCAGGTGGGGCCTGAGAGAAGACAAATATGGATGCCATTTAAAAGACACTGGTTCTGAAGGAGGAAAAAAAACCAGTGCAAATTGATCTCACCCTGCAGGAAATCTACGATCATGCAGAATACTTTAGGGCAATGGTTTCACATAATTCATCACTAGTGTGAGTATGAATTGGAATACAAACAAAAATTAAGAACAATTTAAAATATAATATCACTACATGGAATTCTATCATAATTTGACTTCCATTCATACAGGGTAGATTATTTGGTCAAATAGTCTATTTTTAAAAGTCAACTAGTTTCTTAAAAAGGCAAACCTTAAAACTAATTTTCAGATGTGTGTTAAAATATTTGTGCCCTGTATGTTTAGAGATCTGCTACTGAAGTAGATAACTAGCAGCCTCTTCTACCAGTAATATACAAAGTCTAATGGTTGATTTCATGCCCGAAGTTTCCATCAGTGCAGATCTATAGTACATAATGAAATGGACAAACGTTTGCTTAATTAGGTATCAGATCTTTCAGATGTTTTGTTCTGTTGTATTTGTAAGAGACATTTTCAAGTCCTTTTGAAGCAAAGCTGTTCAAAGGACAATCCATTTAGATAATTTTAAAATTGATATTGAAACTATTTTTTTCATCAAAAGTTCTGATATTTGTTAAATATGCTAGTTCTTATTGTTAAAGACAATGCTATCATATTCTATATATATACATTCATATTATAGATACATATTAATGTGTGGTACATTCAAAAAATATTTGAGGCAACTTATGTTAAAAGACAGATGTTCTATAATAGAATTTTTTAAAAAGTTAAATTTTACTTGAGAGAATTTTAAGTAAATAAAAATGATCAAAAATTACATAATTAGCCCCACTGCTTTCAAAACCCCATTAAAATGCCAGTAAGCATATTTTAATGGCATAGATTCACAAAGGCAGAAAGTCCAAGAAAAGAGACAACAATTATAGAATTCTGGAAGCTGGGAGAGATGAATGTGCGATAATCGACTTAGCCCATCTGTACATAAACATGTTCTTGGAAATAAAAATCATAATAAAATAAATATAACAACTCAATAGAATAATTAAAAGACAAAGTTAACAAACTGTCCCAGAATGAGAAGGACAAATAAATAAAAGCCAGAGAAAGAATACAAGAATTAGAGAACAAAGTCAGTGTGTTAGTATCTAAATGAGAAAATTTTAGAATCAAGAAAGTAGAAAAAATAATCAATAAAAGAATCAAAGAAATAATAAAAGACAATTTTCTAGAATGGAAAGAGTTTCTACATTTAAGACCCCAACATCATCATATATACAGTAAAATAAATGAGAATAGGCTTAGCCAAGTTATATCGTTGAGAAATGTGTAAACACTGAACATTAAAAGAATATATAAATTACTAAAGGGAAAAAAGTTTGCATTTAAAGAATTAGTTTAATTTTAGTCATCTCTCCAGAAATAGGAAAGTTAAAACACTAGAAGGGTTTTAGAACAAAGTTTTAAAAATTCCTTGAAAACGGAAAGTATTTTGATGATTTCTTTTAAAAATAAAAACTTAATATAGTATCTGATATGATACAGATTTGGATGTTGGGAGAAGGTGTGACTTTGAATTTGTCATAAATAAACATAAAATTAAGCAAAGAAGCAAGATAATTACTATTATCAGGGTCAATTTTTAAACAGGTGTGCAACCAATAAAAAGCAGACAGAGAATACCACATGGCTCAGCGGTGAAGAGCATTTATACTGTCCCAGTAATGTGAAGACTAAAGATTGATGTAAAACCACAATGTTGTTATTATATCTGTAGGATCAGGAGACAGAAAGGGTGCTTGTGCATGATGACAGTGGGGAAGGAGGTAAATGATGTTTAATTCCTCATCTTTTAATTTGGAGTACTAACCGGTTATGTTAAAAACTGAAAAGTTAAGAAATAGCAACTGAATCATCTTATTTAGGGATGTAGAATTAAAATACAGAAGAATCACCTCAAATATTTGAAATAGTTCTGCACAAGAATAAATTGGTTCAGCAGTTCAGCGTGGTGCTATGTACTTTTAGAGAATTCTGTGTATTGCATAGTAATTTTACTAATCATTCCTGAGGTTTTCCAATTTTCAACATAATGAGCCAATATTCTTTATAGTTGGTTGTTTGTATTTTGGGATATATGCTGGTTTTCCTCCTCATGAGATATTTTTTTTCCTATTTGTCAAACTTTTAGTTAATTTCATTGGGCTGCAAGGAGAATAGAGTAGAAATCATTATTCTGTCTTCCTAAATTGGAAGCATTTTTATAATGACTATTTTCTCTCTGGGTCCATGACGATGCTGAAGGCCGTCATCATCAACAGTGGGCCTAGGTAATGATAGTCCACAGAGCTTCCCTTCTACTTCCATATTTTTTCTGCTTCTTGTTTGCTATGGATTGGAAAACAACTAAAATCATCTGATAAAAGCAATAGACTATGAGTAAGATCTGAAGGAATATTCTATGAATACATGTTTCTGCTGTGGAAAATGGACTTTGTGATCATTACATTGACTGCTCTGAAGCCACTGCTGCTTGGTTCTGCCCCTTGCCTATGTTTTCTTTGTTTTTTTGTTTTTGTTTTTGTTTTTGTTTTGAAGTGGAGTTTCGCTCTTGTTTCCCAGACTGGAGGGCAATGGCACGATCTCGACTCACTGCAACCTCCGCCTCCCGGGTTCAAGTGATTCTCCTGACTCAGCCTCCTGGGTAGCTGGGATTACAGGCACGTGCCACCATGCCTGGCTAAGTTTGTATTTTTAATAGAGACGGGGTTTCTCCATGTTGGTCAGGCTGGTCTCCAACTCCTGACCTCAGGTGATCCACCCGCCTCGGCCTCCCAAAGTGCTGGGATTACAGGTGTGAACCACCATGCCTGGCCCCATTGCCTATGTTTTATGTTGCGTGAACCTTTTGGATAAGAATTCTGCAGACATATACATTAAGAGTTCATGCGTTTTCACATTTTTTGGCATCTGTGAATGGAGAATGAATACCCATTGCTTAGAGTTAGTATTAATTATGTAAACATACGGGAACCCTGAAAGTCAAAGCTGTATTTTAGTCATTGAATTGTTCTTAAAACAATAATCTTTTAAGTAAAAAATGTTTGATAAGAAAGGTATACAATACATGTCTTAATCTTGTAACTGAAATAGATGAAAGATGGTATGCTAGCTCAGATAAAATACAGGTATGGTTCATACCTTGAGAGTTTTGTTTGAAAATTTGCTAACAAATTGTAAATAATTAGGAAGATAATCCAAACATTATTTTAATTAAGAATGGCAAATAAATTTCAAATTGCATCTTGATAGTGGATGATTCATAGTGAACACCAGGGACTAGTGGTTAAAAGCATATTTAAGCTGTATGTGAGCTCAGTAGTCAGTGATGTCTGCCATGGCCACAGGATGAAAAATAGTCATGTTGTCACCAATCCTGGCCAAATTTCTGTAAAATCTTTGATAATAAGTCCTGGCTAAAAATAAATATTGACAGAGACATAAAATAATACGCTTTAGTACTTATAGTGCTATAATGCAGGAAAAAATAATGCATACTTTGTTACAATGTTATTTTGGTCTTATTTGCTCTTTTAGATTTATTGTATGATGCAACTTTAAAAGCACAGTGGTATCTCATGTGGAAAATAGTACACACCCAACTGAGATATTTTAAACAAATTGTTCTTGCAGACTTGTACATAGATTACATATTGTAGGGATTTTGAAATTATATTTTGAAATAATCAAGTACAGATAGATTTTCTTTTATATGAAACATATTATATTTTCAACCCAATAAAATAATACACACTCAATGTTTTTGAAAATAAATAAAATAGGAAAAGTTGGAACCTAGAAGTAACCAGTTAATTAAATATTTAGCAGATTGCTTTTAGTTTTAATAGTATTATTATATCATTAAATTTATTTTTTAAATATTTATAATTAATGCAAGCTATTTTTGTGTGCTTATATTAATATACAGTGCACATTTTATTCAGTTTCTTTTCATTGGGTTTTAGACTGTTTCCAAATTATAATAAATAATTAATTAGTAACAACTTATATTTAATTATCAAATTGGATATTCCCTCTAAATATAATTGCAGGTCAAAATGCTGCTAAAGGGATAATTATAATTTAACATATTGTTGAATTCAATTTGACAGTATCTTGTGGGAGAATTTGGGCATTAATGTTTATGAGAAATAATAGCCTCTGTTGTTTTTTTCTTGTAATGTCTCTATAGTATCTGGCTTTGTCATCAGGGAATGCTGGTCTCATAAAAGGATTTAGGGAGTGTTCTCGCCCATCAATTTTGTAAAAATGTTTGTATAGAATTTGTATAGTAATTTTTTACTTCTTTCTTTAATGCTTGCTAAAATCCAGAGAAGACTAAATTTTCTCTTATTGGAAAGTATTTAATTACAAGTCTAACTTTTAATAGACATAGAACTCTTCAGGTTATGAATTTCCTCTTGAACATGTTTGGCAGTTTGTGTATTTTATGGAGGTTTGTCTGTCATCTAAGCTGGTAAATTTATAGGCCTAGAGTTATTTGTAATACACTTTTATTATTTGTAGGGATGTTCCTTCTTTCATTCCATGTATTTATAATATGTGCCTTTTTTCTTTCTTTTTTTTGGAGGTGTGGGGGGATAAGTTAGAGGTAAATCAATTTTACTCACTTGTATTCAAAGAACAAATATTTGTGTTGACTCATTATCTGTATTGTTTTTTCTTCTCAATTAGATTGAATTCTGTTCTTCATTATTCCTTCCTCCTGATTAACATGGGATTGATTTGCCTTTAGTTTTCTAGTTTAATAAGGTAGAAGCTTAGATCACTGTTTTGAGCTGTTTCTTCTTTTCCAATATATACATTTAATGCTATAAATTTCCCTCTATACACTCTTTCAGATGCATTCCACAAAATTGTATATGTTGTCTTTACATTTCCATTGGACTCATAATATTTTTAAATTTCTTTTGTGACCTTATCTATGGGTGTTTTTTTTTTTTGTTATTTAGTTACCTAAATGGGTTATTTTCAGTGTGGTATTTAATTTCCAAATATTTGGGGATATATATATATATTTCTGTTATTAATTTCTAGTTTTATTCTGTTATATTGAGTGACTATATTTTCCATTATTCTAATTTTCTCATCTGTTAATGCTTGTTTTATCACCCAGAATATGGTTCATTTTGGTGGATATTCCATGTGCCTTTGAGAACAACGGATATTCTGTTGATGTTCATACAGTGTAACTTTCAATTTGATCAAGTTCGTTGATGGTGTTTGTTGTTCAGCTCTTCCAGATGATTAATGATTTTTTTCTATTTGACCTGTCAACTATAGAAAAAGACATATTTTCATATCCAACTAGAATCATCTATTTGTCAGTTTTTACATTCAGCTACATATATTGTGCTGAATGCATTCTGAAGCTCTTTGTTATGTAAATATGCATTTAAGATTGTTACATTTTCTTTATCATTGTTCAGTTTCTTCTCTATTCCTAATAATATACAGTGCAACAAAGTCTAATTTTTAAATAAACTTTTAAAATTTTATTGCAGTTTTTAGGTACACAGAAAAAATGTCATGGATAGTACAGAGATTCTGTATACCCCACGCCCAGTTTTACCTATCATTAACATCTTACACTAATATGGAAATGAGCCATTTTTAACACATTATTATTAATTAAAGTATATATTTTATTCAGATTTCCTTTGTCATTACCTAACATGATTTTACTGTTGCAGGCTTTCTTCCAGAACCCATTTATTTGTCATGTCTCCTAACTTAGACTCTTCCTGGCCATGACAATTTCTCAGACTTGTTTTTTTTTTTTTTTTTTTTTGATCAACTTGACAGTTTTGAGAAGTACGAATCACGTATTTTGCAGAATGCCACTGAGAATTTAACTTATTTCATTATTAGATTGGAGTGATGGGCTTTGGGGAGTAAGACTGCCATTCCCATCACTTTCTATTAAGGAAACATAGTATCAACATCACTTATCACCATTTTATCTGTAGAATATACTTTCTAAAATTTCAGTTCTTTTCATCTGCCTATGGTCATTGGAAAAAAGTCACTATGAGCAACTCACACTTAAGGAGTGAGCTGTAATGCCCTACCTTCTTGAGAGAGGAGTAAGAGGGGTGTCTACATTAAGTATTTAACATTTTTCTGCATAGGAGATTTGTCTACTCTCCAAAATTTATTTTAGTCATTCATCTGTTATTTCTTAGAGTGTGGAATGATAGATATCTATATTATACATAGGTTTATAATCGAATACTCTTTTATTTATTTAATTGCTCATTTTTTTAGGATATGACCATTGCAAATACTTTCAGCAGGCTCCCATATTCCTTTAACCAGCAGTCTCCAACTTTCTTGGCACTGTCTTCCACCAGTTTTGTGGAAAACAATTTTTTTCCATGGATTGGTGGGGTTTGGGGAGTGGTTTTGGGATGATTTGAGCACATTACGTTCATTGTGCACTTTATTTCTATTATTATTACATTGTAATGTGTAATAAAATAATAATACAGCTCATCATAATGTAGAATCAGTGGGAGCCCTGAGCTTGTTTCCCTGCAACTAGATGGTCCCATCTGGAGGTGATGGGAGACAGTGACAGATCATCAGGCATTAGATTCTCATAAGGAGTACACAGCCTAGATCTCACGCATGTGCAGTTCACAATAGGGTTTGTGTTCCTATGGGAATCTGATGCCACCAGTGATCTGACAGAAGGCAGAGCTCAGGCAATAATGTGAGCTATGGGGATCAGCTGTAAATACAGATGATTCATTGCTCATTCACCTTCCAATCACCTCCAGCTGTGCAGCCCAGTTCCTAACAGGCCACAGACTGTTACCAGGGTTGGGGACCCCTCTCTTTAACATACACCCATCAGTGTGTGTGTGTGTGTGTGCACGCACGCACACATACTCACTTTCTGTCACTACAGATAGTCCAGGCTCATCTTGTATATTTCCTGTCCTAGAATCAGCCATTTCTTCAAGGAGCTCTAGTTCCTTTTATTGGAGAAAGATATTAAAAACCAAGATCTGGGTCTTATGTGTGCTCATTGCCACTGGGATGTTGTTACTTCTAGGGCATCTCAGCAGAGCAAGATAATATATGCATGCATACTAACCCATGAATACCATGTACACACATAATCTATAAGTATTTTTATATACAGAAGTCTACTTTTAATAAAGCCATTACATAAAGCCTCCTGAGCTTTGTTTCATTAGTTTTTTTATGAAATATTTTCCATTTTACTTTTAATTCTCCATGTTCTGATATTTAAAACTGGTGCCTTCCTTGACTTATTTAGATTTCACATAAAGTGAAGTGATACAATATTTGTCTTTTAGTGTCTGGTTTATTTTACTTAGCATAATGTCCTCCAGCTTCATTCACGTTGTTGAAAATGGCAGAATTTTCATTCTTTTTAGGCTGAATAATATGTGTGTGTGTGTCCACACTAAAGAATTTCCATTCTTTTTAGACTGAATAATAATTCAGTGTGTGTGGACACACACACACACACACACACAAATATTATTTCATTATCCATTCATCTGTAGAAAGACATGTAATTTCTTTATCTTGGCTATTGTGAATAATGCTACAATGTACATGGGAGTGCAGATTTCTCTTTGAGAGAGTAATTTTATTTCCTTGGAATATATACCTAGAAGTGGTAATCATTTCACAATGCGTATGTATATCAAAACATATTGTACAACTTTCATATATATAATACTTTTATTTTGTGTTTTGTCAGTATATCTAAATAAAACAGTAAATTGATTTCTTATAAATAGCATAGAGTTTGGCACCACTTTTCCACCCAGATGACAACTCTCATTTACATTATTGCAATTTTTTAATAATTAGATTAAATTCTACTATTTTTCTAGCTATTTTAAATTTGTTACATTTATTTTTTATTTCTGTCCTATTTTTCTGCCTTTTTTGGAATGAGGATTTTTTTATCATTTCATTTTATTGCCACTCTTAGCTTATTATTTATAACTTTAAAAGATAACTGGCTGTCCTAGGGTCTATTATATAGTTTTTAATTAATTGCATTTATTCTGCTTTGTATTCTATGAGCTTCTCGGACTTGTTTTGTAATTGTCTTTCTTAATTTTTGGAAAATTCTTAGGCGTTATCTCTTCCTACATTTCATTTCCTCCTGAGATTCCAATTCCACCTATCCTAGATCATTTGATACCGTCTCACAGCTCTTGAATACTGTGTTTATTTATTTGTTTCTTTCTCTCTCTTCATACTCTGTTTCCTTTGTGTTTCAGCTTGGATGATTTTTTCTTATTAATCTTCAAGTTCATTGATTCTTTCCTCATATGTGTCACGTCCAATGGTGAGCATGTCAAAATCATTCTGTTACAATGGTTTTAATTCCCAACATTTTCATTTTTCTTTTATAATTTTAATGCCTTTGACAAGATTATCAATATTATCAGTCATGTTTTCTGCTTTTTATACTAGAGGATTTCACATATTAGTCGTATTTATTTTATATTTTCTTTGTGATAGGTTCGACGTTACCATCATCACGGTCTGATTATATTAATTGTTGGTTCTTTGACAGTATACTACTTTTACTTGCTTTTGTGTGTGTGTGTTGTAATTGTTGTTAAAGACAGATCTCTTGTATAGCATAGATTGAAGCAAATAATGTCTGTGCCTAGAAATTGACATCTCGTTTTCTCCAGGCCTTTGACATGGAGTTGAGCCAGTCTAGTGAGGACTTGAGTTGCTTTTCCTTTCTGTTATTGTTGTGGTTACTCTCAGTGTACTATAGGCTTCCGCTTCCTCTGGGATTACCCTGTGCTTAGGGTAGGGCCATTTCTGCCAGAAGGTTTTTCTCAAAACCTGCTCCACCCTCGGTTTTAGGTCTTTGCACCTTGCGGCTCTGAGATGGTCTCCTCGTGCTCCTGGCCCTCCACCCGCAGCAGCAGGAGTCCACTGTTAGCGCTCCACACTCCATAGTGTGGTTAATAGGGGCTGTTCCGTATTTTCCTGTCTCAGCTTCGCTCTTATGCAGGAGCCGTGTACCCAACTCGTGGTTTTGCCTCTCTGCGTCCTGTTTTTCTCGGGTCCAGGAGACTTCTCTTGGGTACCCAACTCATGGTTTTCCCTCTCTGCATCCTGTTTTTCTCGGGTCCAGGAGACTTCTCTTGGGTACCCAACTCATGGTTTTGCCTCTCTGTGTCCTGTTTTTCTCACGTTCAGGAGACGTCTCCTGGCTTAGGACCAGGATCTCTTCCTACCTCTCTTCCAGGGGTTGGGCATTTTCATCTGCTCTCATCATATATGTCTCCATAATTTTTCTACACATGATTTCAAATATCTTTTAAAAGCTTCAAAATAGGCTTAGAGGAAAATAGGGAAAAAAAACCTTAGAAATAACGTTTGTTCACTTCAAAGTTTTTACTGATCACTAATATTTACGATTTTGAGGCTGAAAAATTAAATAATACCCTCTATAGTGTTTTCAGTTGGGACTCTATTCCTACACTTATTTAAAATTAATAAGCTCATGATGCAGAATATCACAAAACACCAGTGAGCTATAGTGAGCACAGTAGCTATTTCTCCTAACAGTTGAACTTGCTAGCTAAGCACCACAGATATAAAGATACTAAGACCTCCTTCCATTCCAAATGACTTGTATGAATTGTCCACATAATCTCTCAGAGTATCTCTTATACTTGAGTACTTCATGAGAAGTATTGCATCAAATAAATTTTGCATCAAATAAATTGCATCAAATAAATTTAATGCAATTTTATACATTTTTAATTCTGGGACTGAACATAAAACATTGACAAAATGACATGATCTCCCAGAACTGGACAGCTGTTGAACTGGTGCCTTACAGAGGATGGGCATTTGATTATTTTGTCATCAGCTTTTATGATTTCCAGTAGTAGCAAAACTATCTTGTCTTCTCTCATTCTGTGGCCGTTGTGGAAATAACATTGAAAAGATGAGAATTATTATGTGTAATCAGATTGGTACAATTGTAACATGCCCTAAATAATTCTATCTACCTAAAATATTCAATATCAAGCTGCTATATGTAATAAAGTGTGTTGAACCACAGCCTTCTCCCCAAAGACCCACAATCAAATAATTTCTCAACACACCAGAACCTAAGCAATCATTCAGCAGACCACATTCTCACAGTTACTCGCCTCTCCAAGGCTCCATTGCTTCATTACCCAGCTTCGATTCTAAAATTCATCATCACAATCTCCTCCTTGCATCGCTCTTCCTGCTCATCTTTTTAGAACCCCAGCCTCAGGTAAGTCCCAGTCTCTGTGCACCCTCTGCCATCCTCATGCGGCTGAGTGATTGAGAGAAGCATGGCCGAGAAGTCTGGCCCCACTGTATTTGCCTCTAACTTAAGTGAACTGTTAGGGCCACCACCAGTTGTCACAGAATTTTTCTAATGCATTCTCTTTCCCGCTCTCCTAGATATCTAAGTCAAAGCTTTCCCTTTCTTCTCAAATATTCAACACCGTGTTCTCATTCTCATGCTCAACTGATGACTTTGTCTCCTATAGCCCTGGGGAAATACAGCTAAGCAGGAGGGCAGCCCCACACAGGCAGCTCCACACAGCCAGCCTATAGCCCCTGGTGCTCACACTCTCCTGAACACTTTCCTTCTCTCCTCTCCCTGTGGATGGTTGCCCCCAGGGCCATCTCTTGCATTTGGCTGTTAGATCCCATTCTTCTCTCCTACTCAATGTTGTCATTTCAGCAATTCTGCTCTTTTTCCTTTATCAACTTTTCTCTCCAAGGCACGCAAACATGCATTTATAACTCACATCCAAACAAACCAAAGCAAGAACAAAGGCAGGCTCTTCCACCCACTTCTATCTCCTTAGCAGCCAGATTCCATGATTGAGTGTTCTCTGGCCAGTCTTCCGTCCTCTCTTCTCCTTTGCTTAAATCTGTTCCAGTTGTGGTTTCCTCTCAACCATCCCATCACAACAGCTCTCTTCAAGACACCTCTAAATTCCTGGCTGTTCTTTTTTCATTTACTTTCATGGTTTGTCTCATATTCCCAACAATGAAAGCTAGACTATCTTGTCTTTTAATTTTTTCCCCATTTTTATTTACACTAACTCTCATGGAGATCTCTTCAATTCGTCTCTTTGAATATCCATAGGCTGACAAAATATAAATTAACATCTGCATTCCAGACATCTCCCCTTAATTCCAGACTCATGCCTTCTGAACGTTTTACTTGGATGTCTGATATATGTCGGAAATTGCAGAATTTAATCTTGGACATATTGATTTTCTTTCCACTAATAAACAACAACAACTACCCTCCCCTTAAAAAAAACAACAAACAGAAAACTAACCAACCAACAACCAAGCAAACAAAAAAGAGATATGTTTCTTCCATATCTCAGTAATTGGTGCCATTCTCTTGCAGCTGCTCAGCCTACGAGTCCTGAAATTGTAGCCAGCTCATTTGTGTCTGTCACCTCCTGCATTCAATCTATCAGTAAATGCCTTTGTCTGTCCTCACACTTTTCACCGTTTCTGCTGTGTTTACTACTCACCTCTCAGGTGCATCTCGGTTCTGGATTTAACGCTTCACTGATCTCTCCATGCTTCTGCCCTGTTCCTGTCAGTCTTCCATCAACACTACACACAGAGATTCCATTAAAATGAATATCAGGGCTGGGCGCGGTGGCTCACGCCTGTAACCCCAGCATTTTGGGAGGCCGAGGCAGGTGGATCACGGGGTCAGGAGTTAGAGACCAGCCTAGACAATGTGGTGAAACTCCATCTCTACTAAAAATACAAAAAAAAAAAAAAAAAAAAAGAAAGAAAGAAAAAGAAAAGAAAAAAATTAGCCAGGCATGGTGGCGTGCGCCAGTAATCGTGTAATCCCAGCTACTCTGGAGGCTGAGGCAGGAGAATTGCTTAAGCTCGGGAGGCGGACGTTGCAGGGAGCCAAGATCGTGCCACTGCACTCCAGCCTAGGAGACAGAGCAAGACTCCGTCTCGGGGGGCAAAAAACACATATTGGATCACGTCAGCTCTGTGCAGGGTCGTCCTATGGCTTCACTCACAGTAAAAGCAAAAGGCCTGACATGGCCCGGAAGTCTCCATTCTATGCGCCCATCCGAAACACGTGCTCCGCCCCTTCCCGCCTCTCCCCGCCTCTCCTCTTTCACTTTGTTATCGTCCTGCTCTACTTCAGCCTGAGCCTTCTATGCAGGTCCTTACAAATCTCAAGCTCTCTCCCAGCTGAGGGCTTTTCATTTGTTGTCCCCTCTGCCTAAAACGACCCTCTCCCGCACATCTTGCTGCTTCTTTTCAGATGACTTTAAACTGTTGCATTATTTGAGACCCCTTTTCTTACCCTCCTTCACAGAGTAACACTCCACTGACACTGCGGTACTCTACATTCCCCCTCTTTATTTTCTAGAAACTTACTTGTTTCTTGTCCATCTTCCAGGAAGTAGCATGCAAGCTCTGTCAAGTCAGGTACTTTATCTGTTCCGTTCACTAGTGCCCTATGCCTTGAAAAGTGCCCGGCACATAGTAGAAAAGCCACAAATATTAGTAAACAAAAAACGCTTTAGTGTTTTTTAATTTAAATATATAGCCTTTGCTGTAATCTTAATAAACCTATGATTGAACAATCTATCAAAATGTATTCAATTAGCGGTGTTGAGTCTGTGTTCATTTTTTTTTGGAACTGGTAATTAAATTGTCTTTCAAAGGGCTAATCATTTTCACATTTTAATGTCCAAAGGTGGCTGGTTATTCTTCAAATACATATTAAAATAGTGTTTACCATCTCAGGTGGACCGATATATTCAAACACATTCAGCTGAATAGAAAAGTGCTTTTAATTATATGCTAGTATATTATCTTTATTAACTTGATCAATTGGCCTTAGAACTTTTCACATTTATTTCTTTAGAAATCATATTTGAGGGTCTTTCATGTGCTAAGCACTGTTCTAATCCTGGAAGAAGTTACCAGCAACAGTGTAAAACATTACTTCCTTGAGGAGTTCAGAGCCTAAGTAAAGAAGGAACTTGTGAATATGACTGTATATCACTCTCTGTGATACCTAGAACAATGGAGGGGGAGGCAATGCTGAAGCATGAGAAGGTATCTTAGAAAATAAAGGAAGTCTTCGCTGCCCAGAAACTGGGTTCAAAAAGGGCAGCACCTTTGCTAGCATGGAGTACATGGAAGGATGCTTAGAAGGTGGGAAGAGCATGTGCAAAGTGCATGGAGTGAGTAGTTTGGTGTGAATGTAGGTCAGGCTGAGAAGGGTGAGGTGTAAAGTAAACTCAAACAGCTTGGAGAAAATAAATGGCATAAACTTAGGGATTGGGTTTGCTTTTTCCTCCCTTAGAATTTAGTATGCACGTAATAAATAATTGTTAACTAATTCAATAACTGGCAGAGGTTTTCACCTCTATCTGAATACATGCAGAGTGAAGCATGTAGTCACATAAAAGATTAATGATTGTCAAGAAGTTGTGTGAGTTTGAGTCCTTGGGTGGGGGAGGTAAATACAAGAAATAAATTTATGATTTTTATTTTTTAATGTAAAAACAAAATTTAAAGATAACATATATGAACAAAATTTAAATAAAAAGCAGATTATTTCTTAAATCAAAATTAGAAGTATAAATACTGTAAGAATGAAGACCATAAATTGAAAATGTGTATATTTCAGTGGTGAGACTGATTTTCATATATTGTAGAAAAGCCATTGTCATAGCATACAAGGAAAATAATAGATCTACCAAAAGAGATCTGGAAAGGGGGTGTGTTTGGTTTTTGTGTAACAAAGCAAAGCCACGGTGTGTGAAACTGACAAATTATGAAAGGGAAGAATGAACTCATATTTAGTTGTTGAAAGTGCACTTTATCGTTAGAAATTATTGAAGAAACTATTTTGTTGCTATGCAATCCCAGAAGTCTAGTTAGATCAAGACAGTTGCCTGCTTTAACACTCAGTCAAGTCTGCCTTTATTCATGGGCCTCCATTTTATTCCTTTCAACTCCCAAGACCAATACACATTTGTACATTACCTTTTTATTTCCTTCTTTCTATATCTTGATCTATCTTTTTATATCTTGATCATATCACAATTCATCCTTTTTATTTCCTTCTTTCTATATCTTGATCTTTTTATATCTTGATAATATCACAATTCATCCTTTTTATTTCCTTCTTCTTATATCTTGATCATATCATAATTCATCCTTTTTATTTCCTTCTTTCTATACCTTGATCATATCACAATCCACCCCCCAATTTTGTATTTTCTCTTTGTTTTTTCTCATCTGTGATTTCACTCCCAAAGCTCCTCAAATGTATTCCCTCCCTCCATTGCTTACACCCACAATGCCCATCGGAACCCTTATCCTACTCCAGCATCAACCCAAGTCGCTGCCCTTCTGCCAAACAGAAGCACAACTTTCCTGTCTGTCACTTGGACTTAAAAGCTCTGTATTATGCTTATTCCTCACTTTTATTCACCCCATCTAAACGGTTATTATAACTTGGAGGCTGAGGCGGGCAGATCGCTTGAGTCCAAGAGCTCGAGACCGGCCCGGGCAATATGGTGAAACCCCCATCTCTAGAAGAAATGAAAAAATGGGCTGGACATGGTGGCATGTGCCTGTAGTCCCAGCTAGTTGGGTGACTAATGTGGGAGGATCACCTGAGCCCAGGAGGTCAAGGCTGCAGTGAGCCGTGAATGCACCACTGCCCTCCAGCCTGAATGACAGGGTGAAGGCTTGTCTCAAATAAACAAACAAACAAACAAACAAACAATGCTAAATTTGCTCACTCTTGCTCCAAACGTCTCCCTAATATGTCATCTCATTACCTTCAATATTTCACAATTGACCAGTGGGCGTGCCCTCTGCTGTTCTATCCCCAGCCATTTTCCTGGGTTCCCAGTGTGAATCTGCTCTAATAAGCTGCACCTGATGACATAAAGTTACCCTAGTGAAATCTAGATTCAATTAATAGCACAGTATTCATAACAAGGCTAGCATTTAGTGAACACCTGCTCCACTTGTAGACACCCAACAACACTTGCTCAAGTTGTGTCTTGCTCAAGTTCACACTTTCTAAATGTGAGAGCAGGCCCCTAACCAAGCTTCACAGACACCTTTGCAACACAGCCTAAGTGATGATCACCAAACACATGCAGTGATCCTTGGATGTGGCTCTGATTGTTTTATTCTCTCCCCTATGCATCTATTTCTGTCAAATTTTCATCAGATTGCTACCTCTTTTGTGTTATTTCTATGGATCCTAAAACTGAAACTGTGTTCCCTCATTTAGAGTCACGTAGAAATTTGCATTTCTGTATTAAAATTCAGCATGCTCTATAATGTACTAGCGTCATTTAAATACATACTTTTGGCACTTAAAAAACACTTAACGCAATATTTTGCAAGCTTTGAGAGGACAGTATTTGGTTAAAGCATCTACCCTAAGGCAGATGTCCTGGCCTTCAATATTTGCTCTGCCACTTACTGTATCAATTTCCTTAAATAAATTACTTAACCTCTCTGTGTTTTATTTTTCTCAGTCGTAAAATGAAAATGATAATAAGACCTATCTCCTAGGATTGCGTGGCTACAACAAGTGAATACCCATATATTTGAAATAGTGCTTGAAACACAGTGAGCCCTCAGTAAATTGAACTATTCTATTTGAGGTTCATGTCTAGAGTGTAGCACATTGCCCTTCATAGAGGTCAGCTCAGTATTTGTTGGATGATTGTAGGTGAAAATTGGAAAACAGATTCTCACCATCACTTTCACTGTGTCAAAACAGGATTTGTAACTGCATGTTATATTGAAGAAATACTCTTCTCTGCATTTATCTGTTTACTTATTCCACAGGCGTCATTTATCTGTTGGATAATTCAAGATTTCAAGATGAAAGTCACACTGCCCTCCAGGAGCTTCCACTCTAGCAGAGGGTGGGAGATAGACCAGCATTTACAGTGCAGTGTGCTGAGGACTGACACAACAATCATGGCTACAAGGATCACAACCAGCTCTGCCACTTGCCCTGTCGGTTCATCATTTGCAACTGTACCCAGTGCTTCCAGCTTGGGCCTCTGCATCTGCCAGCCTAGGGGGTTGGGATCTTTTTAATTCATGGGACAGTGTTAGGTCTGGTAAGAGTGTACCCTCCCTTCCAAGAATTCTGCTTCAACACAAAGTTTAGAAATAAGGCTTCCAAAAAAACAGATCTTTCCCTAACACAGAAATCAGAAGTTTAACCTAAGAAAACAGTGATAAGAACTCATAATTCTCTTAATAATGAATATACCACTATTGAGGCATGCAGTTTACTGATTTACAACAGGTGCCTGGAACAGACTAGAAGAACTTGTAATGAGAAAGTCTTGATTAAACCCTGAAAGTGTGCATGGATTTCTTACACACAAAGAAGGCATCAGGGCACTGTTTCTAGGTCTGGGGAGAATAAAAGTGGCCTATTTTTCACCAGTGTTAATTGAATGTTCACTATAGTGCTTAGTAAGTACTAGGTACATCATACTAGGTCCATCAATTCCATAAATCTGAATGAATACATTATCTAAGTTAATACTTGCAATCTCAGCAACATGAAATTATTATGGTTCCCATTTTTTCAATAGAAAAAATGAGTCGAGAGGTTTAAAAACAGCTAGCAAATGATGGAACTGGCTTTTAATCACCAGAATGATTCCAATTCTCTGCTTTTAACTGTTGTTCTGACCTGCCTTTGATGGAAGTGCAAGTTCACAGAGACCCCGCAGGAGGGCAGGGGTGGGGAAACAGAGCAAATCTTCCAGGCCTGGGATGCAGGTGGGCTGGGAAATCCTTCCCTGCAGAGGTGACTATGACCCTGAGCCCTGGGGATACAGGGGGGTGGGATCTGGTGGAGGCTTTGTTACTCCTGGTAGTAGAAATGGAGGTGTGTACATGCACAGCCTTTTCTGAAAAGTGAAAAATTAATGAAATGGTGAAAATTAATGCAACAGTGAAACATTAATGAAACAAGGGCTCTTGTGAATGAGACGCATTGATATGAAAACCTATTCATTGCCCATGTGTGTACATGCACAGCCTTTTCTGAAAGTGCCAGTGTTCAGAAGGCAGGTGTGTGTGTGTGTTCATACAAGTATGAGTGTGTGGGGCATCTGCGTGTGCACCCACGATCAGGCAGCATGATGAGTGATGAGGCTAAAGAGACAGTTCAGGGCCACAGACTTAGCTTATTTTTGAGGCAAGAAGTGTGGATCTTATTTTGAATTCTACAGAGAGCCAGTAAAGTAATTTAGAAAGGGAAGGGACAGCGTTTATGTGTTGGAAAATTAGCTCTGATTTCTTTGTGAATGATGGGGTAAAATAGACATGCTAGAGGCTTTTCCAGTGTGAAATGTAATTCCTAGTGTTCTTAGTTCTGTAAACTGAAATATTTGTATTTAAAATTGTTGATTAAGCTTGCTTCTCAAAACTAAAAACAAAACATATCAAAATCAAACCTGCTTGCCCTACACTAGTTTTTTTAAATGAATAAGAATTGTATGTGAGTTTCCTGGGGCTGCAATAACAGATGACCACAAACTGGGAGGCTGAAAACAACAAAAGTTTATTCCTCCACTGTTTGGAATCCAAGTGTTGATGAGACTCTGCTCCCACTGAAGGCCCTAGAGAAGAATCCTTCTGGCTTTGTCCACCTTCTGGTGGTTTAATAACCCTTGCGGTGCTTGGGCTAGTAGGTACATTGCTCCAGTTTCTGCCTCAGTAGTGTTCTACTGAGTTACATAGTGTTCTTCCCTTTTTGTGTGTCTGTCTCCGTGTGGCTTTCTTCAAGGGCACCAGTCATTGGAGTTAAGGCTCAACCTAATCCAGTATGACCTCATGTCAACTAATTACATCTGCAAAGACTCTGTTCCCAAATAAGATTACATTCTGAGGTTCTGGTGGACATGAATTTTGGGGGTAGATATTAACCTACTGCAAATATTAAATCTCATTCATAAAACTGAGGTGAAAAATATTGAGTCAAATAAATGAATGCTTTAAGTAGACAGTAAAAAGCAAAAATAATCAAATTAATAATAGTCTGGGAATTTTTCATCCTTGGGATGTTTCATTCCAAGTTGTTGTTGGTGGTGGTGGTGGGTGGGGGAGGGGGGTTTTGTGTGTATATGAGTTTTTTTGTGTGTATGTGTGCACATTTCTTTTCAACATCCAAGGATGTTTCTGATTCCAGAGTTGTGGTTTATGTCATAATATGTTGCTGTAATTCACAGAGTAGGTATTCACAGCCAAATTTTCTCAGGTTTGTGAACACAATTTTTCACAGCTACATTTTATGTCTTTTCATCATAGCCTCATAAAGTGCAGCTGCAATTACCAAGTGAATTTTTATGGAAGCCACATTTGAATATGCAATGTGTATATGATCTTATATTATCTTGTCTGGTATATGATCTTATATTATCTTGTCTGGAAAACACAGGAGACATAGTTGTGCAAAAAGGATATGACCAACACGAGAGTCTAAAGCTCTGAAAAAAAAGTGCCTTACAGGGTAGATGATGAATGTTCAGGAAGCCGTAACTCTCAATTAGGGAGTTGTTTCACTTTTAAGAGGCAACAGTGAAAAATTAATGAAACAAGGGCTCTTGTGAATGAGGCGCATTGATACGAAAACCTATTCATTGCCCAAGCATTGAGTAACAGATATAATAGGATATGGGTAGGCTCTGGGGTACAGTGAGGAAGGAAGCGTGCACTGAGCTCTGGCCCATTATGGCCATCTCTCCAGACATCTCTCAAGAGCAGATTAGTGTTTCTTTTTGAATCCCATGTTTGTTAGTGTCTAGAATTGGTGCAAAAGTCCTGCTTGCTTCCCACTCTGCCTTTTAATCACTTTTTCTTCCTACTTCAAAAACTCTTCCTCCCTTGAAGCTAGTGTTCTTTGGGTGACACCAGTCATGCAGGTGTTCCCCAATCTCTGACTGTCTCCCTTTCTCACTGATTAGCTCTGATTTCCTTGTGAAATCTTTCCTTTCTCTTTGGACACTGCAGTGCGTAGCCAACGGCATATCTTTCTGACTGGACTCCTGTCATGTTTCCAGGTGGTTTCATGAGCTGTGTGGATGACACAGTTAACATCCCATTCCCTTCATCTTCCAAACTCCTCTTCTCCAGTGACCATAGTTTATTCGTGTGTACACCTTGTCACCCCCTACATCTTGCCACTCTCAAATCAACCACCCTCAAAATCTAACGCCACCTCCCATCCTTTCAGCTCATAGTTCTTACAGTGTTATTTGCACATCACACAAAGAGCTTTATCTAAGATTTATTCATCATAGTGAAATATTTGAAATGGTTCAGTAAATCATGAAATATCCATTTGGAACATTAAAATCTATTATGTGAAATTTTTAGTGATACAAAGGTGTGAATAGCAATACAATGTTACACTGTAAAATGATAGAAATCAGAATTGTATGCTGATGATGACTAATGAGTTTGCAGAAGAAAATCATGAAAAGGAAGTGTTGCAAAATATTGATAGTGTTTTTTTTCCCTTTTTTGAGACGAAGTCTTGCTCTGTCACCCAGGCTGGGGTGCAGTGGCACAATCTAGGCTTGTGTTGTATCTGATTTTTAGAGTACTTTATTCTATGTGAATTGGAGTAATTATATAGTAGAATAAATAAAAATATTTGAATTCAACAACTATTTATTTGGGGACTATTAAATCTGTGCTCTCTGCGACTGCTGGAATTATAGAGAATTTTAAGTCACTTTTCTATGAAGTTCTCAGACAGAAAGATGGAAATATTATATAAGTTAAAATTATTTTATATTATAAGACAAATTCAATTTCTCCTTGTGTTAAAGCATTAGCTCTGTTTAAGAAAGAGTAGCTTTTGGAAAGCTGACATACACACCCACCTGTGTTTGCATGCATGTCATATGTATGCATATATATATGTATGCATGCAATGTGTCTGGATATATGTATGCATGTCTGTCTGTGTGTATTTTTCTCCATAATCAAAATTTGATTATTTAGTGAATAAAGTGGAATGGCTTAAACTCTCTTTCAAAATGCATGGAAGTGATGTGGAATTGGGTACATGCCTTGAAGCTGAGACTGGCCACCTGATCTGGTCCCAATTTATTTGTGAAGAGCATTCATTGTAAATAGTGCCATTAACAAAGAAAATGCTCAGCAGATGTTTCCTGTTTGTGTAGCTGTTCCCTGACGATTACATGTCCAAATCCATCAAGCATCATACACAGCATCTGTAAGCTGGGGAGTGGGGGCTGACTTAGATTCTTCCTGGAGCCAGTAGAATCAGTTTCCTCCACAGTGTGGGGAAATTTGGAGGGGGCCTCAGAATGCCTTAACTGTGTTCATTCCATAAGTCAAAAGCAAACAAATAATCTCACTTTAGGAACACTTTATAATGTTTATTGTGTGTTTATATTCATGCCCAAATAATAACCAGTCCTTTGAGGGAAGTTCACTGTATTTTTGAACATTCATATCAATAAATTGTGTAAGTATCTCAGTTCAGATAGTGATTTGGGCTATGATGTGAATAGTAACCACAGTAAAAAAGTGAAGACAGACAAAAAGGTATGGAAATGAGAATCTATGAGAAAAAAATAGAACCAAGAGAAGCCTGAAATTCATAATTTATTCTTTTCTAACCAGAAATATTAGTTACCTAGTTCCAATTAACTTGCATTTATTGTAAATATCTAAGTGTATCCTGGGGTGTGTGTGTGTGTGTGTGTGTGTGTGTGTATTGTCCATTCATTTATTCCGTAAACATTCATGGAACACCTTCTCTGCAGGGTTCACTTTTTAGCTGCTAAAGAATCACAGATTAAGGCAAGGCCTGGCTACTTCTGTTTGTTGGGAAGTGAGGAAGCTGGCAGGAGAGAGAGGCCTTGAAATACACCTGCCCCACGGCATCTGGGTGCAATGGAGGACAGCAACGTGCACGCATGCACGTGTGCACACACACAAACACACAATCTAATAAAAAGAAATAAAGGAAAAGAATAATGATGGCTGCTAGATGAACTGCTTAAAAATGTCCTCCCCAGTATGGAGACTCCTTAAAGAACTAAAAGTAGATCTACCATTAGATCCAGCAATCCCACTACTGAGTACCCACACAAAGGAAAATAAGTCATTATATGAAAGAGACACAGGCACATGCATGTTTATAGTAGCACAATTCACAATTGCAAAAATATGGAACCAACCTAAGTGCCCATCAGTCAACAAGTAGATAAAGAAAATGTTGTGTGTATATATATATATATATACACACACACACATACGTATATATGTATATATACATATATATACACGTTCTACGTATCGTTATACGTATATATATGTATATATACGTATATATATACACACATATATATGCATATATATGTGTGAGTGTATATGTGTGTGTGTGTGTATATATACACACACATATACACCATGGAATACTACTCAGCCATTAAACAGAATGAAATAATGGCCTTTACAGCAGCTTGGTTGCAGCTGGTGGCCATTATTCTAAGTGAAATAACTCAGGAATGGAAAACCTAATATCGTATGTTCTCACTTGTAAGTAGGAGCTAAGCTATGAGGGTGCAAAAGCATAAGAACGATAAGATGGACTTTGGGGACTCAGGGAAACGGGATGGAGGGAGGTGAGAGATAAAACATGACATACTGGGTACAGAGTAAACTGCTCAGATGACAAGTGCACCAAAATCTCAGAAATCGCCACTAGAAGAACTTATCCTGTAACCCCAAACCACCTATCTCCTGTAACCCAAAACCACAACTATTGAAAGAAAATAAAAATATAAATAAGTGTTTTCCCAAGAGAAAGAAAATAAATTCAATATTGAGCTAAAGTGGAGTCCTCAAGGTAGAGAAAGGTGTTCCTGGAGGAGGGACAGCACTACTCAGGTGGAGAGTCACAGGGGGCAGTGGCCTGCTTGGGGAAATGCACACTGGCCGGGGGGGAAGCTGAGGGTGAGAGGCCCTAGGGTGCATTGGCCCAGAGTGGAGCTTCTAGGACCAGGCTGGCTGGGAGGGTGTCTTAGTTCTTCTACAATAAACCCTGTGAGCTGGGGCAATTGACTAAATTTTCCATAGGCAAGATCGCTTTCCTAATAAAAATAGTTATAATAAGGCTTGCTGCAAGTCAGCTGAATTAACACATGGAAAACACAAAATCACGCTTGATGCAGTTTAGTTCCCTTTACTGGGACAGGGAACAATGAGAGATGAGAATTCAGGAGGAAGAATGGAGAGAATGAAGTCATGGAAGACCTAGAATGCCATCCTAATTACGTTGAATGTTCCCGTTTAAGTCATGGGGAATTGTGGATGGATGTTAGGAAGAGGAACAATTTCATGTTTTTGAAAGATAACGGCATCATATTACTTAGACTTGATACAACTTTGATCAGGTATGTTCTTTTGATTTTCAGCTCACAGCACAGCAATTAAAAGTTGATGAGATCTGTATTGCCATGACTTGATTTGTGATCACCCATGTTAGCTTTCTTGGCATTGTGCTAGATGACCTCCGATTTACTCCAAATTTAAAGATTCTGTAAGCAGGAGTAATGCAGTTTGGAGAACAAGATAGCAATAGGGTTTCCTCACTGAAATTTCACTCAGTTTCATAATTTTCCTGATGCTTTACATTTTCTGTTTGTTATTATGCTTTGTGGTAGGTGTGACTGGCCTCCTTTTCATAATGGCGGCCTCAGGGAAGTGTGATATTTAAGCACCTGGTTAGGAAGCTACACTGGGTGCAAATCTAGCTCCACCAGCCAGAAGCTGTGTGATTGTGGGCAGGTTCACAAGTCTCTTGGTGCCTCCTGTCCCCATCTGTGACGTGAGGGTCATAACCATGCCTGTGCCATCTGTGACTGTGAGCATTTCTTGAGTTAACATGCAGTTAGCATGGTTTCTGTGCACAGAGCACCATATCAGCGTCAGCCCTGATTATCATTACTGTGTGGCAACTGTGGCTCAGGGGGTTAAGAACATTGTGATGTTCCCTCAGCCATATGTGCTCCTTCTAGAACTTGAATTCAGACCCAATTCCAAAGCTCATGCTTCTTCTATCTTTCTGCACTCAAATACATGGAAGGTAGTCATGAAGGCATTGAAATCCACTGCTTTTCTGCTTCCCAATGACTCGATCAAATAAAAGAGTTAAATTTTGACATGAGGGAGAATTACATAAAGTGTGAAGGTGAACTGTGTAATTGTAGAAATGGTTGTATTCTGTAATGGGATGCTGCATGTTATTTTTACCCTGGTAGTTTGTAAGAGTAAGATAAATATCTGCCTGTGATTGTTTTAAAAGAGGAGAATAAGAAAAATCTAATCTCCTACATTGGGCGAGATGGGTGTAATAGAAGATAGTATCGGATTGATATGTTTAATAGCTGATGGCTATAATTTTCCAGCACAATAAGCTGAAGTAGCCCAGACTTTAATATATATGTTTATATATATATGTAGAGAGAGACAGAGAGAAATATTTTGAACGTAGAGAAACAGACAATATTTTCTATTGCTGTAGAGGGAAAATTTATTAATTCCCCAAAGCATAATAATACATTCTTTTTTTTTTTGAGATGGAGTCTTGATGTGTTGGCCAGGCTGGAGTGCGGTGGCGTGATCTCAGCTCACTGCAACCTCTGCCTCCTGGATTCAAGCAGTTCTCCTGCCTCAGCCTCCGAAGTAGCTGAGATTACAGGCACGCGCCACCACCCCCAGCTGTTTTGTATTTTTAGTAGAGACGAGGTTTCACCACGTGGGCCAAGCTGGTTTTGAACGCCTGACGTCAAGTGATCTGCCCACCTCGGTCTCTCAAAGTGCTGTGCACTGCGCCCGACCAATAATACATTATTTTAAGGTGACAGAGCAAGACCTTGAAGCTAAGAAAAAAAAGTGAATAAATAAAAATAATTTTCATGAGAGTAATAATCAAAATGGTTGAAAGAAAATGTTAAATATCAAAGTACAAAACCAACAATCTTTACTTAGCTTTGTTTTTTCTTGCTCACTTCTTCCACCTCCAGCCCAACACACACACACACAGACATATGCACACACTCATGCATACACACAAGCATATATATACATGCATACACACATACACACAGTCATACACACACTTACTGGTCTCAGGAACATGCACAATTGATAAACAACTCTTAGACTCAAGCCAATAATTATCACCAGTAAGCTAATTTTTTTTTCCCTAATTAAAGGCTTGAAGCTCAGGAGGACCAAAACATATGCAACAAATGTACTGGGAAGACTAAATGCTCATCAGTGCTTTGCATGTCAAAGGCTCTGAATCTGGCTAAATGAACTTCAGGTTTTTATGAGACAGAGGCAGATGAAGCTGCACATTTGCCACAAAGTGAATGTCTTCATTTTGAAAGCTTCAAAGGGGGAATATTAGGTGCTTTAAAAACTTCTTTGTTCTCTTCTAAGAAAATAATTATGGCACAATTTATCCTAATTCAGATTTTAAGCCTTGATTAGAGATGTACAATCTTACCTTCAAATAAAATCTATAATTTTCTGCAGTGCCTGCATTCATTCACTCATTCTTCTTTTTAAATTACAGCAAATTGCTCCAATTTTAGTTTCTTGTTGTGTGCATTTAGGCCACTCAGAAGGCAGCCTGCTCCTTCACCTATGCGCACCGCACAGTCACTGACAGACAATGTCATTTTAATTTAGAGTGGGGAATTCTGTCATTTGGCATGGACGTTTGCCACAAGAATGCCATGTTGCCCTAAAGAAGGAGATGGAAAAGTAGCTGTCTCACGTCAGCTTCCAGCTGTTATTTCTAGATTCCTAGGATTTGCCCTTGGCTTTCTAGAGCTCTTCCTTGTTCTACTCTGCTTTGTATCAGCTTTTTATTCAACAATACTTTCTTCCATTTGGTTTCAAATCAATACATGTTTGAGCGCCTATGAAGAGTAGGTCCTGTTTTTTGTGCTTGGAAAGGAGACAGATTACAGTGGGCAGATGGACAGAGAAGATGCTACCTGCTTTCATCATGGAACATCCAGGAGAGAGTTGGCATGTTAAGAGGACATCTACTCCTGGCCCTGGAATGAGGGTGCTCACCTATTTGTCATAACAAATTCTTGGGCTATAACACTCTCCTTACTGTGCCCATGAGGAAGTGGGCTTAGTAATTGCTGATGAGTGGCAGACCTAGAATCTGAACTCAGAACTTTGAACTCAGAATCCCTGTATATCATCACTGACTACACTGAAGGAAGGCTAACTAATTTAGGAAAGTATTAAAATAGTAATTAGTAGTGGAGGTGAAACTAGACCTAGGCTTTTCTCATTTAAAACTGTACTGAGTTTCTCGTTGTGTTACGTTTCTGCAACAGGCTCAGACGTATACTCAAAAGTTGTTATTTCTTTGTTATTGTAGATGTCTATATATAGATGAAAGAATTTATGCATTTCAGAGATGAAAACCTTGTTCAGTTTTACAAGCAGCATGGTCCAATAGATACTTTTTGACCTCACAATGTTGATTACTTTATATATTATATATATATAATTTATTACATATATGATCGATAGGTTTACATGGTTCAAAATTCCTAAAATGTAAAATTGTAGATAATAAAGATTCTCTCTACTTCCATATTCATCTCCTGTGGCCACTCAATTTTTCTTCTTCCCCAAAGAACTCTATTTCAGACACGTCTTGGGTACCCCATGAGATATATGCATATTTGAAGAAATAAGCATATATGATTTGCCCACTTTTATTCAAAGAGTAGAATAATATACACATTGTTTTGAGCTAAGCTTATTTCACTTAGGGATAGACCTTGGCCATCATTTAATATTAGGAAAGAAATAGCTTCCTCAGCCTTTCTTTTTGTTGCCTCATCGTTTTCCATTGTGTGGATTTACCATAATATACTCAATGGGCACATACTGCAGGCATCTAACTCTGATGATCTTTTGCTGTTAGGAAAATGATTCAATAAATGACATTTCACATATTTTATTTCATATGTGTGCAAATATATTCATAGGAGAAGTTTCCAAAAGTGCAGTTGCTGGGGTTAATTGTATTTTCATATTGATATAAATTACTAAATTACTCTCTATAGAGGTTATGCCAAGCTGCCTCCCATGAGCCCAGTGTGGCATTGCAGAACTTTCTCACACCCTAAGAAACACATTACATTAAGCTGCATGTTCTTTATCAGTTTAAGAGATAGAAATGCCATTTCAGTAGTTTTAATATGATTTTCTTTTATTATGACAGTTGAAACAACTCTTTGCATAGTAAAAGCCATTTGGTTTTTCTTTTTGAGCTATTATGTTTTTGTCTGTATTTCTATAATTTGTTGACATTTTTCTTATTAGTTTTTAAAAGTTCCATACATATTAAAGACATTCACTTTTTGGAACTTATCTCCTACTTCTTTTGCAGTTTTGTTGTTTTCCTTTGGCTTTGTTTAATTGCTTACTTAGTAATTGTTCTTAATGAAATTAAGTCTTTCATGGCTTCTAAATTTTGTGTCACACTTAGAAAGACTTGCTAAACCATGCTATTATACCGAAATCCTGCCATGGATTCTTCTAAATATATTTGTAGTTTGAATCTTTTGCCTTTAAATGTTGGATTCATTTGAAATTTATTGTAAATTGGGGGATAGGAATTTAGTCCATTTATTTTTTCCTAGATTGCTACCTTATTGACATGAAACTTTTATTCTTTCTTAAATAACCTTTCTTAAATAATTCCTTCTTAAATACCTTTTAAAAAGGTATATTTGAAATTTATATGATTTTCCCCAATGATTTGCTATGACACCCTTGTCACATCTAAACTCTTTTGTTTGAATGTATTTCTGAAATTTCTACCTTTTTACGTTGATTTGGCCAATTCCAGTGCCACTAAAACAGTGATTTATTTATCATAGCTTTACAACATGTTTGATAGCGGATAGCACTATGTCTTAATCTGACCAAACTCTTATAACAAAATACCATAGACTAGGTGGCTTAAATAACAGATATTTATTTCTCATAGTTTTGGAGGCTGGGATCCCAAGATCAAGGTGCTAGCTGATTTGAATTCTGGTGAGAGCTCTCCTCCTGGCTTAAAGATGGCCGCCTTCTCACCTTCCTGCTATGTCCTCATGTGGTAGAGACAGACAGAGAGAGAGAGAGAGAGAGAATGAGCACACCCCAGTCTCTTCCTTTTTTTTTTTTTTTTTTTTTAATAAGATCACTCATCTCATAATAGGGGCTCTGCTCTTGTGTCTTCATCTAAACCTCATCACCTCCCAAAGTTCTCACCTCCTAATGCTATCCCACTGTGGGGTTAGGGCTTCAACATATGAACTTTGGAGGATACAAACATTCAATTCATAACAGAAAACTTTTAATATGTTTTAAAAGCTTTACTACTTTTTGTTTTTTGTTGTTGTTGTCGTTTTTTTTTTTTTTTTTCTTTTTTTGACGTGGAGTCTTGCTCTGTCACCCAGGCTGGAGTGCAGTGATGCGATCTCAGCTCACAGCAACCTCCACCTCCCAGGTTCAAGTGATTCCCCTGCCTCTGCCTCCCCAGCAGCTGGGATTACATGGGCCTGCCACCATGCCTGGATTTTTTGTTTGTTTGTTTTTGTTTTTTTTTAGTAGAGTTGTTTAGTAGAGTTGGAGTTTCGCCATGTTGGCCAGGCTAGTCTCGAACTCGTGATGTCAGGTGATTCACTTGCCTTGGCCTCCCAAAGTGCTGGTATTACAGGTGTGAGCCACCGCGCCCAGCCAGCTTCACTGCTTTCTGTTGTTCTTTATTTATTCAGCATTTATTTTGTCTTTGCTAATCCCTTTTGTGTGTATTAGCCTACATCTTGAATTGGATGTATATTGAATTAATTTATATCATTGTAATTTTATAAATGTTTGCTTTTAAGGCTATATATTTTTCATGGGGCATAGTTTTTATCTGTAGCCCAGAGATATTAAAATATACAGTGTTTAGTATTATTACATTTCAGCTATTTACAAATTCAATGGGAATTTCTTTCTGACTTAGGAGGATTTCTCCACACCCAGAGTCAAGTACATTGTTGGCTCTTGTACTTGCCATTAACTATTGGTTTTAATGCTTTGTAATCAGAGCATTTGACACAGAAACACGTTTTAACTCTTTGGCATGTACTAGGGTGTATATATGTGTGGTGTTTGTGGCTATATTTGTGTCAATTTTTGTGAATGGTCTATGTTACTTGAAATAAACATTTTATCTGTTTTAGGACACAGGTTTTGATATATCTGTTAGGTTTAACTTTTATTTGGATCTTCCACATTTTTATTGACAAAAAAACTGATATAAATACAAATCTCCATCTTCTAGTGTGTTTCCAGTTCTCTTTTTATCTCCTGTATTTTTGCAGAATACATATTAATTTTGAATGTATTGTTGCACAAACACTCATAGCGTTATACTCTATTGGGAGCTGTAAACTTCACTTAATAAATAAAATATTCTTATTTATGATTTATATAACCTCTTGATAAAGAAAATATTTATTCTTATTTATGATTTATATATTATATATTTTGCATCTGCATTGAAAGCTATTTGACAGTAACATAATCTGCTTCATTTTATTTGAATTTTCCTTATGTTTCCCTATTTTTTATACTTTCAAATATTTATAATTACTTGCTTTGGTAGTATTTAATAAATGGAGAAAATAGTGCAGTTTTGCTTAGTGATATGATCTGGAGTTTTTTTTTTTTTTTTTTGTATTTTGTAATAGATGCACTTAGCCTGTTAATACTTCTTACTCTGGCTGAACATAAATGGTTTTCATTCTGTCATTATTTTATATTGTACTTTCTGCCTTTAAAGATTTAAATAATTTTTTCTCACCTTTGACATTGTCAAGGAATCTAAATTGTTCTCTGTTATGTAACAATAATGTCTGTAATTTATTTTATTCTTATTCCTACAGTTAAATATTCAATATTCAGAGCCATTTTTTAACACTTTATTAGTTGAAATCTGTTCTCTAATGGTCCTTGAGAAGAACTAATGGTAACAATAACTCTGTTTTTAAATATTTAAAGTAGTTTGTCACCATTTAATTGAGCAAGAATAAAACTGAGTAAAAGTTATAGGACCACACATTATTTTCTTAAGTAATCTTTTCTGGTTTCTACATCATCTTCCAGCATTAAAAATTGTAGATGACAAAATCTGATGTAAGTTTTCCTTTATAAGTGACTTGCTATTTTTCCAGTCTACTTAAAGTAATTTTAATTATTTTCAGCAACTTAATTAGCTTATATTTCAGGATAGGCTGGTTTTGTTCTCTGTGACAGTGGTCTCCAACCTTCTTGGTACCAAGGGCTGGTTTTGTGGAAGACAATTTCTCCATGGCCCAGGAGACAGAGGAGGGGTTGGCTTCAGGGTAACTCAAGTTCATTAAATGCATTGTGTGCTTTATTTCTATTATTATTACACTGTAACTGATATATAATGAAATAATTATACAACTCACTATGATGAAGAATCAGTAGGAGCCCTGAACTTGTTTTCTTGCAATTAGATGATGCCATCTGGGGATGATGGGAGACAGTGACAGATCATCAGGCATTAGATTCTCACAAGGAGCATGCAACCCAGATCCCTCACATGCGCAGTTCACAATAGGGTTTGTGCTCCTATGAGAATCTAATGCCTCTGCTGATCTGACAGGAGATGGAGCTCAGGCAGTAAGGTAAGCAATGGGGAGAAGCTGTAAATGCAGATGAATCTTCACTTGCTCTCCCTCCATTCACCTCTTGTTGCTCACGCACCCTGGTTCTTAACAGGTGACAGACTAGTATCCGTCCATGGCATGGGGACTGGGGATCCCCGCTGTATAAACAACATAGCATTGAGTCTTTTAATAACAGGAATGTTAATTCCCTAACCTCTTCCTGCTTCAGAGACTACAGTCATGCATATCTTCTAAAACTTTTTTATTTTCTCTCTAATCTCACACTGCACAAATATAGTTGCAGTGGATCACATAGGGCTATTAAAATTTAATATTAAATTAATTAAAATAAAACATGTAATTCCTCTGTTGAAATAGCCACTTTTCTTTTTCACTGCATATATTTAAGGTGTCCAGTGTGATCTTTTGATATACATATTAAAATGGTTACTATGGTCAAGTAAGTTAACATATCCATTATCTAACATAGCCACACTTTGTGTGTGAGGTTCAAGCACCTAAAATCCACTTCTTAGCAAATTTTCAGTATGCAACACAATATTATAACTATTATATAATTTGCAGGTTATACATGGGATTGCTAGACCTAGTCATCCTAAACAGCTGCAATTCTGTGCCCTTTGACCCACATCTTTCCTTGTGCCCCCCTTCACTGACTATGGTAGCCACAATTTCATTTGTTTTTACATAATCTACTTTCTTTTTTAGCTTCCACATATAAATGAGATCATGCGGTATTGTTTTTGTTCCATGACTGGCTAACTCTATTTAGGATAATAAAAATTCATCCATGTTGTTGCAAATGGTAGTATTTCGATGATTTATAAAGTTGATTAATACTGATTTTGTGATCAGTAGCTCCATGTGGCTGGAGGGTACCGTGTTGGACAGTGGAGCCATGGAACGTTCCATCATCACTGCGCGTTCTGTGGAGATTACTGACAATTCTTTTCAAAGTTTTTTTTTAAAATATATATTCACACTTTATTTCTTCTTGCTTTATTGTGTCTACTCTCCACGTCTATTGTTATATTTTCAACAGAGTGAATTATATATTAGAAGATTTGAACACTTAAGTAAAAAATATTTACTTGAGGATGAGAATAAAATATTCAAAGCAGTTGCAGAGAAAATAACTCTGTTTAGGGGCTCTTGAAGGAAAACGTATATCTGTGATAATGTCTTATTTTTATCTCTCAGATTTCTGTCTTTTGTAGAAAGATATGCTCAAGGTTGTCTCAAAGAAAATTATGAAGTGATTTATGTTTGTCCCTGGGGTCCCCAGCTCTTCCTTTTTGTGTGTCTTTCTTCAAATTACACATGGCTCGCCGTTTCCCTGTGGCTTCTCTCCCTCTCTTATTTCCTCTTATTATTAGGTTAAGATTTTATATCAGTCATCTACATCTTAGTGTGAGTGAGTGGGAACAATTTTTATTCTAAATTTGTTCTACACATGGAAAATAAATGGCTTTGCTTATTGACAAATGAGGAAGCGAGGAGGAGGGCGAATATCATTCATGAGGCCAAAGATCCTTCTCACTATGCAACATCAAACATATTAAAACCTCAGTAATAGAACACCATGGGGGATGGTAGTAATAACTTACATTCTGAATGTTCACTCGAGAGTTGAAGAAGAAAAAGGCATCAGTCAAAGCAAGTTTTACTTGGCCTCTACTTATTACATATTCATTATGGGCCAGGCATTGAGTAGAGGTGAAAAGATGTCAAAGTGTGTCTCTGTGTTTAAAGAACTCCAAGTCCTCTGGAAAACTAACAATTGACATAAGAATCTGTTCCCTAAGGTTTTTCTTAAACTTTTGATCAGGTTTCAGAAAAGTAGCGCTTAAGCATCTCTTCACGACCATGAAGCTCGAATTCTGGAAGTTTAGGAGGAATTCACAGCCTTTCACTTTTGGCATAGACATCCTGAGAACCTTTCCTATCTTGTTCTAAGCCACCTGAGAGTTGTGAAATTGTAGCATCTTTCTTCTATTCTATGATATAGTTTATATATTAAAACCAATTATTCATACGAGCCTCTCATTTCCTTGAAAATTTAGAACTGAATTTCAAGGAGTTACCAAGATTTCTTGGAGATGGCATGCAGTCTTAATGTTCCTGGGAAATAATCAGAGTGTTTAAATCAAGTTCAAAGAGAAGTTATCCTCTCAGTGCTGGTTTTTATAACTCGGCCTGTTCTCCAGCATGACAGGGAGATGGATGATGTTCAGAATATGGAGGTGAATTATATATTTCTCCTTGAGTGACTAAATGTTGTGTTTATTGTATTAATGATAATGGCTTATATTTACAGGAAGCAAGTGATAAATGTTTGTGACTCATTTTATATCTACAGTTGTCTCTTGGTCTCCATGGTGGCTTGCTTTCAGGACCCCCCTCTTTAAATACCAAAGTGTGTGGAAGCTCAGGTCCTTTGTATAAAACGGCCCCGTGTTTGCATGTAACACACACACATCCTTCTGTATACTTTAAATCTAGATTGCTTATAATACCTAATATAATGTAAATGTTATGCACCGTTATTATACTATATTGTTTTTATTTGTACTTTTTTTGTTGTGTTTTTACAATATTTTTGATCTCCGGTTGGTTGAATCTACGGAAGAAGAAACTGTGGATACAGAGAGTCAACTCTATCTTTCACCATGCTACAATATATATTGTCTAACTGGTAGGGTCTGAATGTTTGTGTCCCCCAAAACTCCTATGTTGAAATCCTAACTTCCAAGATGATGGTATTAGGCTTTGGGAAGGTGATTAGGTCATGAGGGTGGAGTCCTCATTAATGAGATTAGTGACCCAATAGAAGAGGTCCCAGGCGGCTCTCTTTTCCCTTCAGCCATGCAAGATTACAGGCAGAAGACAGCCATCAATGAACCAGGAAGAGAGTCCTCAATAGACTTCCTTGTTCTTGAACTTCCAGAATTGTGAGGAATACCTATCTGTTGTTTGTAAGCCACCCAGCCTAACTACTTTGCTATAGCAGCCTGAATAGACTGGTTCTAACTTTATTTAATAGACAAAGAAACTGATGCTCAAGGAAATCGAAAGACTTATCTAAGGTCACTCAATTTTTATGTAAACCACCTCTCTGGATCCCCAATCCATATCCTTGTATTCATATTCTGTAATATTTGATGTTTCATTGGAGGCTTTCAGGCCTCAAACTTTTCCTGAGTGTTGTTTCTTCAAAAAGAGTCGACACCAGGATAGTAAAATTTCCTCCCACTTCCCCTTCCAGCACATTGTCCATGGTCAAAGATGTCATGAAAAACAAATTAAAATGAAGTCCAGTCCCACCTCTGCTGTTCTCTGTGTGAACCTGCGTGCATGGCTTCACTTCCTGGAGTGTCCGCCTGCAAGTGCAAAGTGAGGGCATTGGTTCTGTGTGCTCTGAGCACGCTGTATGTCAGTAACACTGTGTTACTCCATTCTGCAAGGCCATGTTCTATGAGATGGAATCATCTGTATAAAAGGCTTGTCCCTGTGGGAAGAAGTTCCCAGGCACTAGGAGGAGCTTTCAATGACCTGGATAGCTAGAATCTAAGAGGCCAAGAAGAAAGTTGTTTGAGGGCAAGGGTTCATTTGGATACTCCTCTATTCACACCATAAGCTCCCCAAAGTGACTTCCGCTCTAAATTCTGTGATGTTTATATCATAATTTTTCATTTGCATTATGTCCCTTGCTAGCATTATTCGAGTGATACTTTTTAAATAAATATAAACATATACCTTTGTTTTCCTAGCATCTGTCGTACCTATATAAGTTCAGCAATGTGAGCCTGATTTAATAGAAGCATCAATGCCAACATTCCAAATGCTGATAGAACTTAAGGTTTCTGGTTTTATCAGTATAGTACTCACCCTTAAAGAGATTGTAGTAAAATGGCAGAGACGAACATTGATACAATTTACCATGACACAGGTAGTAAGTGCAATATTAGCAATAGGCACCAAGTGTTTAGGGCACATAAAGGACACACTTCTGAGCCCATCCCATGTCCCAGAGTGTTGCATTATCTGGAAGGCTGTCTTTAAGCTCCATTTTTCACATCCACATTCAGCGTATCTTTTTGTTTTCTCTGATCCATTGTCATTGCTTCATACCCCGTTGCCTTCTCTGTGCTCCGCACTGAACACAACACGCCTCCTCCTGCTGCTGGCTATGCTCCTTAGCCATGACAGCCATTACACTCAGATGTGGCTCCAGAGCCTCCCCCTACCAAGTCTGCATCAATGCTCTGAAGCCCCCACTCCCCCGGGAGAGGCAGCTAATCCGAAAATAGGGCTTAAAACACTGTCTCTAGAACCAGCCTCTCTGGCATCCCCACTTACCAGCTCTGCAACAAAGAGCAAGATCATTATCTATGGCTCAGTTTCTTCATCTGTGCTCATAATGTTTATGTCTTCAAATTAATATGCAGATCAAATGTACTGTATGTGTGCAGCAGTCAGAGCAACACCTGGCGCTCAGTGACTACAGTGTACATGCGTAGCTCTATACTATCTTTTCTATCAAGAGAGAAGTCCAGAAGAAAATACTGGACCCTGAGGAATGCGAATAAGTAAAGAAGAGCAGTGACAAAGGACCCGAAAGATGGCCCAAGCAGAGAGGGAATCGTTAAAACAGAGAAGGGAATGAAACATTTTGGGAAGAAGGAAGAAAATGTTTTTACGAAGCTAGCACATACTGCAAAGAGATCAATAAGGTAAAGACTGATAATAGTTCATTGGTGAAGGTGTAAAGAAGACATCGGTGGTCATGGCAAGAAGAGCTCAGGACATGTGCTGGAAGGAGAAGCCACATTGCTTTCATTTGTGGAGAACCTGGGGTGTAGATTTATCATGTGTGCCTGAAGTTTGAATTGGAAAGGATGGAGAGAAGGTGGTTAATAGTGAAAAGAGAATAAATATTCGGGACAAGGATGTTGATGATTAGAGACTGAAGAGAATGAACATATGGTGTAGCCGCGTTTGAAGAGACAGTAGTATAAAGTATTAGTCTAGTCTTTATTTTGCCTGCTTCTTAAACTGGTCATGATGAAAAGCGTCTGGTTTGGACTAAAAATCTGCACATGGGAATTCTAAATCCACACATTCCTAGCAGTCAGATCCAGCGCCCATCATTTCATTTATCCATATCCTTATTTAAAAAATATTTCTGAGTGCCTACTCTGTGACCGACATTGTTCCATGTAGTAGAGGTACATCATGAAACAAAGAGCAGAACAAAGCAAATTTCCCTGGCTATCCCAGGGATTAGTGATATCAAGCTAAGTAAAGTTCCCAAACCAGTAGAATAATCAGACCCATTTTAGAAAGTTTTGTTTCAGTATTGGAAGTGCTTTGATTACATAAGTACCAGGTGCTTCTTTAGACATTTTGTTATCAGAAAAAATAAAGAAGAAAAGAAAATAGAGTTATTTACTTGCCTGCTTCCCTCTCAGGGTGGTTATAAAGGTCACTAAAAAGGGATTTCTTTGTAAATGATAAAAGACTAAGTAATGGTAGAAGGTTTTGTTTTATGCTAACAACAACAGTCATGAGAAGAGGGTCATATTCCAATACCCGTTGCTTATTATGCAAAGTAGTATAGTGGAAAGAGGACCGAATTAGAAATTGAAACTACATTTTCAGAATGAGCTCTTCCCATTGAGGCTGCATGGACTTGGTTTTACTGGGTATCTGTCATTGCCTTGTCATCCAGCATCAGGAACTTCTCCTTGTGTTTAAGGGAGTCCCTTCTGCATGGGTGGCAATGAGAGACAGACACTTAGAGAGGAAGAAGGTCACTGGTTATCCCCTTTCCTCTGCCCTGAGATGGCGCACAGTGTCCCTGTTCACTGTAGCAGTGGAAGTACAGTGTCACTGTTCACTGTAGCGGTGGAAGTACAGTGTCACCATTCACTGTAGGGGTGGAGGTACAGTGTCACTGTTCACTTAGGGGTGGAGGTACAGCATCACCGTTCACTGTAGGGGTGGAGGTACAGCATCACTGTTCACTGTAGGGGTGGAGGTACAGTGTCGCCGTTCACTGTGGCAGTGGAGGTACAGTGTCACCATTCACTGTGGCGGTGGAGGTACAGCGTCACTGTTCACTGTAGCGGTGGAGGTACAGCATCACCGTTCACTGTAGGGGTGGAGGTACAGCATCACTATTCACTGTAGGGGTGGAGGTAGTGTCACCGTTCACTGTAGGGGTGGAGGTACAGTGTCACCGTTCACTGTAGTGGTGGAAGTACAGTGTCACCGTTCACTGTGGCGGTGGAAGTACAGTGTCACCGTTCACTGTGGCGGTGGAGGTACAGCATCACTGTTCACTGTAGTGGTGGAAGTACAGTGTCACTGTTCACTGTAGGGGTGGAGGTACAGTGTCGCCGTTCACTGTGGCGGTGGAGGTACAGTGTCACCATTCACTGTGGCGGTGGAGGTACAGCGTCACTGTTCACTGTAGCGGTGGAGGTACAGCATCACCGTTCACTGTAGGGGTGGAGGTACAGCATCACTATTCACTGTAGGGGTGGAGGTAGTGTCACCGTTCACTGTAGGGGTGGAGGTACAGTGTCACCGTTCACTGTAGTGGTGGAAGTACAGTGTCACCGTTCACTGTGGCGGTGGAGGTACAGTGTCACTGTTCACTGTAGGGGTGGAGGTACAGTGTCACCGTTCACTGTGGCGGTGGAGGTACAGTGTCACCATTCACTGTGGCGGTGGAAGTACAGTGTCACCGTTCACTGTGGCGGTGGAGGTAGCAGTTCCCTTGAGGTCCCTTGAGGTCATGGTCCTGCTACATACGCTCCAGTGGTGCCCACTGTGGGGCAGGAGGGGGCATCTGCTTCCCGTAGTGGGGCGTGGTTAGGGGTTTGATTCTTAATGCATAACCTTGACACTGCTGGTTTGGGCCTCCTGACAGTTCTGTGATGGACTGATGTCCTTTCAATCAGCTTATCTTCTGCTTAAACCAGCCATAGTCAGTGTCTATTACAGGATTTTTTTTTTTTTTTTTAGGAAAGAAAGCAAAATAAACCTTGACTGAACCAGTTGGATAAATTCTCATCCTCTCTGAGCCACATCTTGTAAAGTGGGGATCATAAAAGTAACATCTTTATCTTGTAGGGATCAAAAGATGCCATTTGACGTATAAACCTTTAATATTCTAAGTGGCTGTGTTAATGGAAGGGAGGTTTTGGGGTTTATTTTTGTTGGTTTATTTTCTGGGGATGTTGTTGCTTCTGTGTTGTGCGAACTCTGTCTTTTCCTTTGTCCTGTCGCTCCTTCCAGCGAGGCTCTGAATCGCAGCTGATGCAGTGCATGGGATGACAACGAGGTCCCGTAAAATGAGGCCTCTGCTCAGCAGCTGCATCAAGTTGCTGAAGTTTCCCAGGAGAAATTCTACATTTGGCTGCTCATCCAAATCTTGTCTCAATACTCTAAGCTGGGAAAGAAATTAGAAACCTTTGTTGTCGGAATCCCTGCGGGGGGCTGGAGGACAGAGGCACAGAAGAGTGTGTGAGAAAGATAAGAAAAGAAAGAGGACAGGAGCTACTGTCCCGTTTACTGAGCACTTACTATATTCCAGGCACTGAGGTGGACATTGCCTACACGTGATTTTATTTAATGCTCCGCTGGACTGGAAGATCCCAGGAGAAGGGTCTTGACATTTTGCCCATTGTCTCAATCCTAGCAACTAGCCCAAGGTTTGTCAGACAATCAGAGCTCAACTACTTGAATGAGCAAATAATCAATTGAATAAATAAATAAGCAGCATTTTGTGATTGGGATTCCAGTCTCCAAGCTGCAGAGGATTGAAAGACAAAGTAACTCTTCCAAGACCACAAGCTAAAAAGGACTGAGCTGGCTTGGAACCAAGGCTGGCCTAACCAGGAAAGTCTGCATTTTTTTGTACTACCCCAACAGTATCAATCCAAAGAGATACAGGAGGAAAATCTCAACGTGAAAGACAAAGAGGAAATAAAGAAGCATCGACTTCAGACCCAAAATAAATGTGCAGATTGAAGGACGTGACTGCAGACAGCACTATCCTCTGGACACGAGGTGCTAAGTGGAGGGTGAGAGGTGAGTGACACACCAGGGGCCTCCCTCCCTGACCCAGTTCTCTTCCATTGTGGCCCAGCACCACCTGATTTGATTTCTGTGCTGCTCCTCTGCCTTCTTGGGGGACATTTCATTCATTTATGCTTCTCTATCCAAAAGTTTCTCCCAGCATTTGTGGTGTGAGTTTATTTTTCTTCCTTTCTAATAATTCCTGCTTGATTCTTTTATCTCATCTGGGTAGAGGCAAGATGATTGAATAGATGTTTAGAGCACTTAATAATTGGCATAATTCAATTAGATGCCCTCTTGAGCTGCTTCAGTACTGTTTACTTTTGCTGTAACTTAGTCTACGCATTCTGGGAGAGTGCACTTCTGACCTGTGTCTCAGACGGAGCCCTGTGGGTGCCATCATCCAGCAGAACAAATCACAGACCCTAGAGAGCCCTCAGAGTCATGCTCTCAGATCTGGTGACTGTGAGGACATGTCAAAGACGCTTCAGTGAGGATAACACAATTTGCAAATGTGTGACGTTGTGCAAAAGCCACTGCTGTTCAGAAAAGATCAGGAATCCAGGTGACTGATGTATATAACAGGAAACGAATATTCATTGGTAAGACTGAGAACTAAGAAAATCCATGATTCTGGAGCAGTAGTTAGGGTCACATTGAGAGGGCCCTTAAAAGTAAACAAACATGCTTTAGATGAAAGAATTTTTTTTTTCAAAAGCATAAAAGAAGGGTGAAGAAAACTGAAGGTAGGAAAAGTAAAAAGAACACTGTGGCAAAAGTCTCTATAAGCCAATCAGATACCAGGAAAATAAATCAAGATCTGATTGGAAATTAATACATACCACTGTTAATGTTATTGTATGGTTATTAGCATTGTTATTAAGCTACTTTTTGTTGAACATCTACATGGAGGTGATACACTTTACTTCCACTCAAAGCCCATTGGCTGAATCTGGACACAGAAACCACCTGCCTTCATGGGAGTGGGGAAGCTGTGGATGGCACATGGGTCTGTGTGACAGATAAAGAACTCTACAACAGTAGAAGTGTTCATTTGCATTCCAACAGATGAGCACATGGACTCAGAGAGGCCAGGAATGCATTTTTAATAAAAGACATTTAGACAGTTCTGAAAGATATTAACTGTATTGAGGTTTTATATGAGATCGTTTCACAAAATAGCATCTGTTTTTAAAGTGATGCCCATTGAAAGATATTGTTACACACAGGTGGAGCATTCGGCTAATATAGTTTACTCCTGCTAAACAGAGGGGCTGGTGCAGCTCAATACTAACACTTATGTCATTAATTCCTTAGAGTTTATGATTCCGAGGAAAGCCCTATGAATATCACATTTATTTGTGTAGTTTACATAAATACCTTTAGCTGTCATAATTTTAGATGAATATGTCATTGATAAAAATTACAGAAATCATATACTAGGCATATGCATGGGTCATACTGCCAAAAATAAATATCGGTTCAAAAATGTGTGGAATACAAGAACAATGAAACTTTTAGTACTGAAAACTTTAGTTCATAGGAAAGAGAATTTGCTTCATTATTTTCACAAGGCGTCATGCTGTAGTGAAATTAGCATGGGATTTGAAATTATAGGGTCCTGGGTTTAAGTCTAAGCATTTTCCTCTAAAATAAAATATGGAGAAGTTTAATTAATCTCTTTGAAATTCAGTTTTTTCGACTCATAAATTGAGATAATAGTCTCTGACTTATTCTCCAATCTTAAGATTAAATCTGACTTCATCCAGAGCTGAGCAGGACGGTCACTAACATGTATGGGGTCCCTGTTGTGTGAAATTCATCGTGATAGGCACTTCTTATGAGCTCCTTGGGATAATGTATGCACACCCCTGCAACTTACTAGCATCTCTTTACACTTGAGGAAGCAAAGACTCTAGGAGTTTGAACTCTTGATGAAGGTCACGGTTTATAACTGGCAAAGTGGAAAACAGAATCCATATCCCTCATTCCAAAGCCTCTCTTCTTCCAACTGCATAGAATCCCTCCTGATTTGGATCCACAGGAGGCAGTTTTGTCTTTCCTGAAATAATGTATGGTTCATATTTTTGGATGCTAATTAGGCTAGCATTAATTAGTGATTTTTGTATTTTAAAAAAACTGATATCACTTCAAGAATAATGTAAAGATCTCTTGCTTTCCTTTTATAAAATCCTATTCAACCTTTGGAGCAAATATTAACCATCTAGACATGGACATCTGGAAGACTCAAGATCTTTTTTTTTCACTCTAAGAAAGTTTTCACTTTTTCGCCATAATTAATCAATGCTGAGAGAGGATCCATTAACCAGAGTTAAATGAAAAATCCACGAGGCAAGCTGGACAGTAAAAGTAGGTGAGGTCATTGTGACCATAGTCTCGCACCAATTTTTTGAACCCTTTTGGGAAATGTTCTCAGTCAGCTGAGAGACAGTAATGCCCCGTTTACTGAGAATTACCCAGACATATGGCACAATGTGGAAACATGGAGAGACAGAACAGTTAGCAGTTGCTGCTGTACTGTTGGCTTATTTCCACTTTACGGCTTCATATGAAGCTAAAATATCATGCTGGGGACATATGCTTACCGGCTCTGCACTTACTGCCTGCAGCTATAAACTCCTGTATTCTAATGGTAATTCTACAATCTGTTCTTTGACAGCTCGGGGGGCCAGATGATATGCTTGCTACTGACAGGGACATCACTTTCATGAAACATTGACTTCTCTGCACCTGAACATTGGAGTAATAATAGACAGAGTCGACACCCCATGAAATAGAGTCAGACTGAGGATTCAGGGAATAAAATAGCCAACTGCCATCCAAAATAAAATTCTTTTTATACCCAGCAGAGCTATGTTAACAGGCATTTTCTTGCAGGGGTAGAGCTCTCCAAATTCAGGACTGAGGGCTTCAGAAATTTCTCTTCCTTGTTAGTAGTCCTGGAGGAAATCACTCTTGGAAACCTGTGTTTGTGGAAAGTCCATGTTGTACTTTCTCTGCTTGCTGGGCTGGCTCTAAGCTCAAGATGTGATAGTGAAAAGAGAAGTGGACACAGATTCAGAAAAACTGGCTGCAAGTCCTGCAATGAGAAACTCTCAATGTCTCACACTCTATGAACATGCTGTTTACATTTTGTTCCTGAATCTGAATTCTCTGTTCCTTGTTATGGCTATTCAGTTGTATCATTGAAAAAAAGATGATTTATCTACTCAATGATAAGTATTTTGGGGAAATATAGTACACACATATACACACAGTCATATCCACATATCTATGTATATGTGTATGTATATAAATGTATATTTTATACGTATAAAATATATGATAAATATAAATATATTATTTATTATCACATATAAGTATATTTTAAATACAGAAATATATACACATTGATATTGTTTGGCTATGTGTCCCCACCCAAATCTCATCTTGACTTGTTGTCATCCCCATGTGTCAAAGGCAGGACCAGGTGGAGGTAATTGATCATGGGGGCAGTTCCCCCATGCTGTACTCATGCTAGTGAGTGAGTCTCATGAGATCTGATGGTTTTATAAACTTCTGGCATTTCCCCTGCTTGCACTCACTCAGTCCTGCCACCCTGAGAAGAAGGTGCCTGCTTATCCTTTGCCTTCTGCCATGACTGTAACTTCCCTGAGGCCTCCCCCTCCAGCTCTGCTGAACTATGAGTCAATTAAGCCTCTTTCTTTTGCAGAGGAACCCTAGTTATTGCTGTTCTTCAGTTTGGGATTTTGCGTCTGTGGCAGCAGAGTTGAATGTCCACAAAAATTCACACCACTCTAAGGGAAGTGGCCAGGAAGGACCAGAGTGTTACTTTGAGTTCTCTTTCTCTTGCGGAGAGCACCAAGATATTGTAATATGGGTGAATTTGGATAAGAATCACTCGTTAGAAACAGAAGCAAGTAGAAAGTCAAGATATGGAGCTTTGAAGGGTGAGAAGAGGCAAGAATTTCCAGACACTAGAAAGAAAGGGATTAAATTCAAAATGATTTTGAGTAACTAAAACAAGACAAAAACTTAAAAACTGTAGTTCAACAGAAGGACTCAATAAATAAGCAAATATTAGGTTCAGAAAGATAGCTCCTGCCGAAGCCTATTTTTTCAACAGTCTCAAAGGTAGCCACCATTAGTGTGGAAGAGATCAGCTTAGGCAAAGAAGGGGCAAATGTAAAGCAGGTGTGAGAACCCAGTCTCATAATAAACTTTAAATACTGACACATGGAACTAACTAGCGTCAAGTAGGTTAAAAGCCTACCTATTTCTTAGAAAATTTTATTTCCAAAGAAACTATTACTGTAGGCTTAAGAATCTTTGACTGTAAAATCACCCTTTCACTCTCCCAAATCCCACCAGTGTGAAGTTGCCTGTGAAATCTGTGCAAACCCGAAGAAGGGTAAGCTCCCAGATGCCTGCTGTGGATATGATCATAGAAGACAATCTCCCAGAGAGCACAGAGGAAAGGAGGCGAGAGAGTCACTGCAAGGAAGCAGAATGAGGACATAATTGAGAAAGTTCCCCTACTGCTAGGATGAGGGCAGCTGCCCAAACTGCTAGGGATGGGTTGTTGCTGTGTTTCCTGTTCTTCCGTTTTATAAATGGGGGTGAAGGGATTTTATTTTGTTTTTCCTGTAGCTCTTCCACCATTGATGAGGGGGACAGACACATTTTCCTTTAGCTTATAGGTCAGCAGAATGTGGAGTGTGACAGAAGTGAATAAATGTATGCCAAATTGCATCCCTCCATTTGTATTACTTTGCTAGGGCTTTCAATAACAAAGAAGCACTGATCAGGTGGTTTAAAAAAATTATTTGTCTCATCATGCTGGAGGCTGGAAGTTCAAGATCAGGTTATCAGCAGGTGCAGTCTCTCTCCAGGCCTCTTGTTATGGCTTGAAGCCACTCACCCTCTTGCTGTGTTCTCACCTGGCCTCTCCTCCACGGATGGGCATGTTCCCTTGGGTCTTACCGCTTCCAGTCAGATTGAGTCTTAGTCACCTTTTCAAGGGCCCAATCTCTAAAGGCAGTTGCATTCTGATGTACTCTATGCTAAGGCTTCAACATACAGAATCTGGGGGAAGCACAGTTTAGCTCATAAATCCCCTGTCCAAAAAATAACCAATTATCACTGAGAAGTACCTTCCCAGTAAGGAAATACATCATCTAGCACCCCTCTCATATAGGCATTGCCGTGAAATTCCATCTTACGAAGAGATATGATGTAGTTCGCTTCAAAAGGAAGGATTTTTTTTTTTTTAGAGAATTGATATTTTTTTCTTCACAATCTTCCTCTTCAACTAGCTGGACATAAACAATTTTGATGACCAAAGAGAGTTCAGAGCCACAGATGGGAAAACAATGCATCCTCTGAGTCACTTGTGCAGGAACGATACCCACAGCACATGAATGCCAGTCTTGGGACTGTTAGTCAGTGAACATTAAAGATAACTTTTTTTTTTGACAGTCTTGCTCTGTCACCCAGGCTGGAGTGGTGCAATAGCACAATCTCGGCTCACTGCAACCTCTGTCTCCTGGGTTCAAGCAATTCTCCTGCCTCAGCCTCCCAAGTAGTTGGAATTACAGACGCCAGCTACCACACCAGGCCAAATTTGTGTATTCTTAGTAGAGACGGGGTTTTGCCATGTTGGCCAGGCTGGTCTCGAACTCCTAACCTCACATGATCCATGTGCCTCGGCCTCCCAAAGTTCTGGGATTACAGGCGTGAGCCACCGTGCCCGGCCAAAGTTACATTTTTATTGACATATAATTTATATGCCACGAAACTCACCATTTTAAATCAAACAATTTGATATTTTGTATTATAACAACAAAGTTGTGCAACCATCACTACTATTTCCAGGATATTTTCTTGACACAAAAATACACTTTCTACCTATTAGCAATCATTCTACCCTTGCCAATGATCCTATTAGCAAGGATTTGCCCTTCCTCTCAGCTCCTGGCAAACACTAATCCACTTTCTTTCTCTATAGATTTAGCTATACTGGAAATTTAATATACGTGGAATCATATGATATACAACCTTCTGTGTCTGGTTTCTTTCACTTAGCACCCTGTTTGCACCTGCATTGTAGTATTTATCAGAACATTGCTCCTTTTATGGCTAATTAGTATTCTATTTTACTGTTTCACCATCTATGTTATTTCATTCATCAGCTGATGCGAGTGTGCATTGTTTCCATCTTTTGTTTATATAGATAACACTGCTGTGAACATTTATGACTAAGGTTTGGGAAGGACATACGTTTTCAAATCTCTTGAGTTCATACCAAGGAAGGGAGCTGCTCAGTAAAATACGGTCGATTTTTTGAAGTGCTACCAAACATTTCCAAAGTGGCTACAGTATTTCCTCTCCCACCAGGAATGGACACCGGTACTAATTTCTTCATGTTATTGCCAGCACTTGTTATTGTCCCCCTTTTCAATTACAGCCACCTTTGTGTGTAGGTGGAATTTAATTATGGCTTTGATTTGCATGTCCCTAATGACTGATGGTGTTGAGCATAGTTTTACATGGCTGTTGGCCATTTGTGTATCTTCTTTTGAGACACTATTACTCTAATCCTTTGCCCATTTCTAATTGGGTATTTGTCCTTTTATTGCTTTGTTGTAAGAGTTCCTTATTATTCTGGATACTAGATGCTTATTAGATATGTAATTTGCAGATATTTTATCCCATTCTGTGAGTTGTGAGGTTTTTTTTTTTCAATGTTCTTGATGGTGTCCTTTGAAGCATAAAAGCTTTATATTTTGATGAAGTCCAATTTATCTATTTTTGTTGTTTTCTTGCCTTTGGTGTCATGTCCCAAAAGTCTTTGCCAAATCCTAGGTCATGAATATTACCCACTGTTTTCTCCTAAGCTTTTGCTCTTATATTTAGGTTTTTCATCTATTTTGTGTTAATTTTTGTATTTGTATGAGGAAGGTGTCCAACTTTATTCTTTGTATGTGGCTATGTAATTGCTCCAGTATCATTTTATAAAGGGCATTCTGTCCCCATTTAATGTCTTCGTGCCCACACCAACAAGCAGTTGACAATTGTTCTGTGTTTTCATCTCTGCACCTTCGATTCTAATACACTGAACTGTGAGTATCCATCTGTCAGTACCACATAGACTTTGTTACTGTAACTTTGTAGTAAGTTTTGAAATTGGGTAGTGTGAGTCCTCCAACTTTGTTCTTTTTCAAGGTTATTTTGGCTATTCAGGATCTCTTACAATGTCATGTGAATTTGAGGATTGGCTTCTCCATTTTTTAACTCACATCATCACTTCTAGTCAACATTGTACTAAAAATAGTAACAGTACAATAACAAAAGAACAAATGAAACATATAAGAATGTGAAAGTATAAAATCAAAACTTTATTTGCAGAGTATATTATATACTTACACTATATGTACAGATAAGTTATTAGATATACTATTTTTTTCTCAGAATTAAGAACTTTTATCATCTGCTTTGTATGTAGAAAGATCCCATCCTTTAAAAAACAACAAATGAATAACTTACAGACGCACAAAACCACAAACATAAACCTCACAACATTGGGAAAAACAAGGCAGCAACAAACACACACACATACACACACACACACACACACACACACACAGGATTATTCAATAACAGCCAAAATATTTTATAGGCTTATTGATCATTTTTTAGAAATGGGTAATAAAGGAGAGAGAATGAGAGATAGCAATAATGCTTCTTGACCTGTGATGGTTTCACAAGTGTATTAACTTTGTAATAATTCTATGCACATTTTTATACGAGTTATACTTCAATAAAATAAAAACTGGAGTACTAGGTTAAGCCTCATTACAATTCCAGAGGATAAAAAATAAGAAATCAACTTACAAGATCAAAAAGTCTCATTTTGGGTTTTAGCTTCTAAATTATATTGTGAACTAGGTATTCTAATTTCAAGTGCCAGGCATTTTGTTGGCATTGAAACCTAGACCTGACTAATTATTAAGAGTTAAGGTTTATCTTGATGGTTATACTATGAACTAAAAATTTATTTTACCAAATACCTTCAGATCTGAGCTTGGCATTGGAACAGTGAAGATGATCAGAAATAGGGATCCAATCAGGAGCAGTCAGTAATATTACACTCTCTCTTTTTCTCTCAAGATAGTCCCTGTACTCCTGTTTAAGGCCGGGGAGGGGAGGGGAGGGCAGGGGAGGGGAGGTGAGAGGAAAGGGGAGGGGAGGGGAGGTGGGAGGAAAGGGGAGGGGAGGGGAGGTGGGAGGAAAGGGGAGGGGAGGGGAGGTGGGAGGAAAGGGGAGGGGAGGGGAGGTGGGAGGAAAGGGGAGGGGAGGGGAGGGGAAGGGAGGGGAGGAGAGGGAGGAAGGAAGGAAGAATAAGAGAAAAAACTTCCTAGAAAGTAAAAACATATATATTTTATATGATCATTCATCTAATTAAATAAACGAATCATTAGATAAACTGTATGTTCAGAACTTTTCAAGCTTTGCTTTTAATAGCCAATACCAAGTTTCTGGAATTGAAGAAAAATAATTTTCTCTTTTAAGATCCTTTTTTTACCAAAGTTCATAGTTCTTAGATGATTTTGGCTAAAGTCAGATTTATTGCTAGGTAATTTTGTGACCTTTATCTCTTCTCTTGGCACTGAAAGAATAATAAACTTCAATGAAAATTTAATAAGGACATTAAAAAAATTTTAAAAATCAAAGAATAAAAATGAGCTCAAGAATAAAAATAGAAAAGGTCAGAGAAAAGATGGTTCAAAGGAAGGTAATTAAAAAAAGATCAAGCACACACAAAATTGCAATACTTGAACAAGAAGAACAATAGGGTGGAATTGAACTAATATTTTCTCCATAAGCTAAGAAAATATTCCAAAAATAAAGAAAGACCTGAATACACACACATACATGTCTGTATGTTGTATGTATATGTACCTATACAATACTTATATATATATACATATATACACACATATATAAACATTGCTATGCAATATATTTATATATATAAGAATGAAGCAGAAATTTCAAGAAACTTAGAGAAATAAAATGTCAACCACACACTGCTTAAAGTATCAGGGTTACAGATAAAGAGGTTCTGAACATGCAAAAATTCAGGGACTACTGTAGACACATGATCTGTCTTCAGAATCTATTAACTGACTCGTTATTAACAGCCCATGAACAAGTGTGGGATCACGGCTAGCAGAAGAGTATGCAAACATTGTACAGCTCAGAAAGTAGAACAGATGCAACTAATAAAGATAGATGAAGTTTGGGGTGAGGTGGGTGGAGGAGGAGAAAGACAAAAGTGGAATAATATCGTTGACTGTGTTTATTAGTTAAGATTCAAAGAATAATACTCATTATGAACCTGGTGAGAAAATGGTGAGGTAAGAAAAACTCAATGAATATAACATTGTAAACACAGTATTTATAACATAAAATTATGGGACAAAGTGGAGAGCAAATATCTCAGTGATATTAATAAAAGTAAATGGGCTTAGCTTACCTATTATGAGAAAAAAGTGTAATATTAAATTATAAAGCAACACTCAACTGCATACTGCATAAATGTAAGACACAGTGGGAACATAGTTTCTCTATAAATTTTAAAATACATGGATGAGTGGCCAGGCACAGTGGCTTATGCCTGTAATCCCAGCACTTTGAGACCGAGGCAGGTGGATCACCTGAGGTCAGGAGTTTGAGACCAGACTGACCAACATGGAGAAACCCCGTCTCTACTAAAAATACAAAAATTAGCCAGGCATGGTGGTACATGCCTGTAATCCCAGCTACTCGGGAGGCTGAGGCAGGAGAATTGCTTGAACCTGGGAGGTAGAGGCTGCGGTGAGCCGAGATCACACCATTGCACTCTAGCCTGGACAACAAGAGCGAAACTTAGTCTCAAAAAACAAACAAAAAATACATGGATGGGCAAATATATACCAAACTGTGGCAACAAGAAAATGGGGATGGCAATACTGATAGCAGACAAGTTGAATTCAGAATCAAGGAGCGTGATGTTTATAATTTATTCTCCAATGGTTTGAGGGAAAGAGAAGAGAGTGTTGCAAAACCATGAATCTGAAAATGAAAATTTAGTGAATCTGAATTTTCTTGCAAGTTTTCTCTAAGGTCAATATTATTTTATTATCAAATCTAAAGCTAATATGATGTTTTGAAATTTTGACAAGGAATAATTTTGGAGTTCATGCAGCATAATGAAAATTTGGAAATTGGCAAATCTAATAATGATATCTCAGGTTCATTTTTAAAATGCTATTAAACACTTAAAAATTGTGCTAAGTGCTGTATATTCTCTGCCTGGAGCATTACTTAACAATCCCTATACTTTCCTGGCCCTTTCACTCTGCCTTGTGTTGGCACCTGCTGTTTCTGAGCTCACCTGGATCTTGCTTCCCTCTTGGTATTGTAGTTATTTCTTTCTATATATCTCCTTCTATTAAATGAAAAAAAATTAAAAGCAAGTCCACTTTGCATTTTTGCATCCTCATAGACTAAAGCAGTACTTTTTACCTTATGCGTATATGAGAAATATTTATAGAAGGAGCAGAGAAAAGTGGCCCATGTCACATAGAAATATGAACTGAGTAGGGATTTGAAACCTGGCTCTCTAGACAGTAACTCTCTAGACAGTAGCTCTCTAGATAATAGACTGTACAGGTTGTGGGGAGTAAAGAGACTGAAGCCTGGGGCCCTGATGAGATCACATTTTCTCTCTGTTGCTCTGATGTTGGGCAACATGTTTAGCTTTAATGAGCCTAAGCTTCCTCCTACGCATTGTGGATACAATAACACCATTTTGTCCTATGTAAATGAGTTCAAATTCAATGCTGAGATCTCTTCTAAGAGGTAGACGTATAGCAGTGAATGAAACACAAACAATATATTTGTGTGTACGTATGTTTGTGTGCATGTGTGTATGTATGCTGTATTAGTCCATTCTCACATTGCTATAAAGCAGGGGTGTCCAATCTTTTGGCTTGTCTGGGCCGCACTGGAAGAAGAATAATTATTTTGGGCCACACATAAAATACACTAATATTAATGATAGCTGATGAGCTAAAAAAGAAAAAAAAACTCATAATGTTTTAGGAAAGTTTACAAATTTGTGTTGGGCTACATTCACAGGTGTCCTAGGCTGCATGTGGCCTGTGGGCCACAGGTTGGACAAACTTGCTATAAAAAAAAAAAATACTTGTGACTGGGTAATTTATAAAGAAAAGAGGTTTAATTTGATCATGATTCTTTAGACTGTACTGGAACCATGATGCTGGCATCTTCCCGGCTTCTGGGGAGGCCTCAGGAAACTTACAATCATGGCAGAAGGTAAAGGGAGAGTAAGAACTTCACATGGCTGGAGAAGGAGCAAGAGAGAGCCAGGGTGGAGAAGCCACACACTTTTAAACAACTGGATCTTGTGAGAACTCACTGTCATGAGAACAGCACCAAGCAGATGGTTCTAAACCATTCGTGAAGGATCCACCCCCATGATGGAGTCCCCTCCCACCAGGCCCCACCTCCAACATTGAAGATTACATTTGACATGAGATTTCGGTGGGGACATGGATCCAAACAGTATCACATGCCAAACAATGATGAATGTTAGGAAGAAAAGTCATGCAGAGTAAAAAGCTAATGAGTACCACGGAGCAGGGGGCACAGGGCGGAGAAGCCCTTTGGATTGGATGGTAAGGAAGGAACTCCCAGATTTCCAGACTGGGATGGCTTCAAAGCTGGGACTGGAACAGCATGAGCCTGAGGATACACAGTGGAAGAGCCTGTGTTCAGAACAGGTGCAAAGGCGAGATCATGCAGGTGAACTCCCATAGTCCCTGGAAAATAAGCAACACAGGAGGCATTAGATGATGTCCTTTCCATTATTTGTATGAAAAACAAAAGTGTGTGGGAAGAATGAAATTGATTAAATACACAGTGTCTGACATACTAGGCACCCATACATGACTGTTTTCATTTACTTAAAGTGTGTGCTCCCTGGATATGTGTGGCGGACCTTGCATCGTAAGGATATTTCTTTTGTTGTGTGCTTTGGTTATGGAGAGTCGGTGAAAGTGAACAGGAGTGTGAGGTGGTGGTGGTACAGTTAAGACTCGAGACATCATAACTGGTTTCCTCCCTTTTTGCTTTACATTAATGATACATTCCTATAGACCTATCCTTGTAACAGATAACATGGCATTTTACTAAGCCATGTCCTGCTCCTCCTTCTGCCAGTGGCCTCAGGAGAAAGGAAAGATGAGACCGTGGCCTGACTTCCCTGGGGAGGGGACCTCTCAGCTGTTGCCTTGAGGAACAACAGCAGAGGGAGGGTAGATCAGCTGCCTGGGGGCAGACTGCGTTCACCATGACCTCCCTGCTGGGGGGTGGGTTCAAGTGGAAATAGAGAAGAGAAAGTCAGCTTCCCCCACAGCCCCACCCTAGGAGCAATGAACTGTGCAGTGCAGGGCACCAAGAAAGGAAGGTAGTGCAGGTAGTACTAGCCAGACAGGCCCAGGCCACAGTGAAGAAACTTGAGCCCTGTGGTTGGTTACAGGACGTGAGCAAGTCACTTCCCTGTCTCCCCTTGTTTTTCCTGTCGATGAACTGGAAATCATTTGGCCAATCTTCTTAAAATCCCTTCCACTTTTGAAAAATTTGTCACTCTGGCCTGTTTTAAAAATAACATGAGGTCATGGACATGGGAGTTTGTACAAGAGAAGTGCCATGTGGATATACAGTAGGACATGCTGTTCTCTCCCTGTGACCCCCTTTTTCAGAAGCCTTTTTCTCATTGACAAACCATCTTTCACAGGGAGTCCACGGGCCCTCCTGGTGAAGGGCTGTGCCATCCCGGGGGCCAGCAGCTTTTCATGTTCCTGTCACTGTTCAGGCTTTCTGTCTCTCTTGCTTTCTTGCTTTTCCTGTAATATAAAATAATATAGAAGAGGTTTTTTAAAAAAGAAATCTATCAACTGCTAGGTACCTACCGAATATAATTTCTGCTGTAAAGGTAAAAAGAGCTCTGAAAAATAACAGATGAACATAGACCTAAAGAAATTCTCACCTGCCATTAAATCTCCACTCAAAATCTATTTAAGGGATTTTTGCTAATTTTTAAAAACTTTTTAAATTTATCTTTATTTATAAAATAATAAGTCATTTTGGATGGAGAAAAATTATAAAACAGACTGGTATATGTGTTCCTCAGAAATAGCCTTCTGTCCATCCTCACCTTTTGTTAGTTGTAATTAAAATTTGTGCATAATTTGTAATGATGGCTTCTTTTGCATCAAAATATTATTGGATAGGATATATTTAGTTGTTCTTTTGTGTTTGAACCTCAAAGTTATTTCAAGTGAACAAATGTTGTTGATAAGCTCTCTATGAGCATCTTCCTTTACCTGGTTTTGTTTTTGTCGTCAAGCTTCTTTCCCAGTAGTGCCAATCGTCAGGGTCCCTGCAGTGCAGAGGGGGGTCAATTTCAGCACGGCTTTTCACCATTGGGCACCTCTAAACTAGAATGATTCAACACATTAAGAGGCATAAAATACTACATGTCTGTCTTTTGCTTTTAAATTGTGTTTTACTTCATCGCTATCTAGACTAAACTATTTTTCGACATAGGCTTATTTCTTATCTGTATCACAAAATCAGAGAATTCTGTGGGAGCACTGAAAGGGGAAAAAGAGAAGGTGTATGGAGTACCTTTTATTTTCTTGACCAACAAATTAATCCTCAGAAAATCACAAGCTCAGGCCCTCCCCTGCTCGGAAGTTACACACTCAGGTGGTTCCTTTCCACAGCACTTGTGGGAGGATGCAAAGATGGGCCTCTTGATAGCAGGCAGCAGCAGGAAGGGATTTCGAAGAACTGAAAACCAGAATCACGCTTCCTAGGAGTTAATGACAGAGACAAGGCATTTCAGCTGCTTTTTAGAAAGCTCCTTTTGTATTAACATTTTTAAAGGGTTATAACACCACATTATTTTAAATAATACTTCTTTTGACAAAATAATAATCATATGTAGAGAGATTTTGGATAGAGGAATCTCATAATAAACCTCTGACAACTCTTGGCACTAGGACATTCATTCACATTACTGTCTAATGCTAAGGTAGCAAAATGTCTGTTAAAAGCCTTATTTTTCACCTTGAATTCATTCAACTCATGTGAGTATATTGGAGTGTATCACATCTTCCCCACAAGTCTCAAAATGCCCTGTTGTTTGTGTCAAAGAATCTGACCATACTTTGGCATCTGATGGTGATATGCCAGGCCACACTGTGTCTCTGCTTCAGAGGAGATGGATGCCCTGTTCTTTCTCCTGGGTGGCGGGCGTGGGTGGGGAGGTTATATTTGTTAATCATCTTCTTCTTAACAGATTGTGCCTGGGGCTACGATAGGAAAGAAGGCTGGGATCCAGATGGGGCCAGCCTCAAGCATTTCCCAAGTGTAATAGGACATCAAGGATTCCACTAGCCCTGAAAGACCATGTCAGGAGAAGAAGCCAGTGCTTCAGTCTAACTGGGAAGTGACGGGTGAAGGAATGAAGACCAGGACCCTTAGACAGAGAAAGCGAACACACACAGATGCAGGAAAACAACAGCTGCATCTCCAAGAAAGGACTCGGTTGTGCTCCCTCTAACACAACACAACCTTTTCCTTTCCATAGTGTGCACTGAACTTCGATGGGCTAAACCCCAGACTTTGAAGAATCCAACACATTTCTTTGCGCACATAAGCCCTCAACAGTCAATGGCTTAGTTAATCCTATTTTTACTCTCACTAATTATTGCTGGAATCAGAATTCTTACATCAGCACTCCTAGCATCTTCCTCCAGGAAGGTCCACTGACAGGGGACATCATAGCCAGGGATGTATAACCAGGGGCAAGGAGGGTTAACTGAAAGATCCAAATGTTTTGTAGTTTAATCCATGAGAGCCTGGCACTGGGTCCCTCTCCCGGGGAGTTATCTTGTCTCAGGGGCCAGAGCTGGAGGTTCTGTGGGCCAAGGTCCTTTTCACCTGACCACTGCAATAGGCCCAGCCAATATTGGACTCCATTTTCTTAGCAAAGCATTTATTAAACCAGCTGATGAGTAAAAATTTATCATTCAGGGAGTATCTTTAAATGAAGAGACTTTCCCCTCAAACATGCTGGGAGAGTAACCAACCTCTTCCATGACATTTATTGGCACTCATCCAAAGCGAAAGAGTGGTGGAGAGGGAGTGAACTTTCTCATCACCTACTACGAGCCAGGGGTTGTATGGAAGAGTTTGCAGAGGTTATTTAATGTTATCATTAAAACATAGCTGGTTAGGGGTTATTATTGGAGTTCTACTGGTGAAGAAATTTAAGGTAGAGGAGATAAATTCACTTTTCCAAGGTCACCAGCTATTGAAGGGCAGGTCTGAAATTTGATCTGGTTCTGGTATTCAAAAAAATCATTTTCTTTCCTTTTTGCTGTTTGCTTAATGACAATTTTACTCCATGGACAGATCCCCAAGCTGAGCCCTTATCCTCTCTCCCCCAGGTATTCCTAACTATGTGCCTCAGTGGTCACCACGAGCTCTTGCTGCTCTCCTGAGACCCTGGCTCCACTTCCCAGTGCCTAACAGTGCTAGACAATGTCAATTTTAGCTCATATTCTCAACATGTTGGCCCCACGCCCACCCTCACAGATAATACAGTAACCATCTCTCTTAAGTGAGAAGAACTCCTTTCTGCTTTCATGTTGAATCCTGCATATGGAGAATAACTATTAATCATCATGCAGTTGTTAAATGCTGCCTTTAAGGTGAGAATGCCACTATATCCTGTAGATGATAGGAAGACGTTTAAGAAACCGGGCTTTGACTAAAAGACTGAACGCCACCCTTAGTGAGCTAGATCTTATTAGTTGTCTGACTTGGAGAAAATCTCTTCACTCATCTGAACTTCATGTGTAAAATTAAAAATAATTCCTGCCTTGCAATTCTGCCATGAAGAAATAAGATGATGTATTGAATGTGTCCAATACTATATATAATGGATTCTCAATAAATGGAGCAATTCTTGCTATTATTAACATTGATTTTTTTTGGCAAAATGTTAATATAAGTAGTATGAAATATTATTGCAGGTTTAAGTTGGGGATTTAGACCAGAGAACCAATACTAGAACCCTTTCTCTCTGCAGATGACTGACCCTCTGTCCCATTCTTTTCCTTTCTAAGTCCAAGACTCTGCTTCCTTTCCCTGCTCTTCCTTCTCCCATCTGCCCAGGCTCCATGCACCTTCCTGCTTTGATCCATACCTGCCCTGCTTGCTCCAGCAACATGATTTCCATGTGTTGTCATTCTCCCTCTCTCTCTCTCTCTGTCTCTGGTTCCTTTCTTAATTTTTAGTTGTTTGCCTAGATGTATGGGACAGAGGGAGAGAGAGACTGTCTCAAAATGGCTTTGTTTAAACTTTACTCCTATGCTATAAATACTTTCCAGTAACAGTAAGCCTTGAGATCAGAAACTCACTGGTATTTATTTATAGGCACAGGGTCTCCCTGTGTTGTCCAGGCTGGTCTCAAACTCTTGCCAAGAGATCCTCCCACCTTGGTCTCCCAAAGTGCTGGGATTACAGACATGAGCCACACTCAGCCCTGAGATGTGTCTATTTTCCAGGGAATTACTGAACAATATCCTGAGCCCTTCTGGGCTGCACTCATCTTCTCATTCATCTTAGCACCTTAACCTTGTGAAAGAGGCTCTGCATGATTCTGGACTTTACTCTTTGCATTGCGTTAATTGCCCCTGATATGTTGTCCAGTTATGAGATGAATTTTTACCGCCTTGAGCTTGATTAGAGAGCAAAATACAAGAAGCTCTGTCTGAGTGTTGCCAGAGGCTTCTGAAGCCTGGAATTCGTGAACCACAAAACTACTTCTCATTACAAAATGGGAAAGCTGAGTTGATTAAAGATTGGCTGCTAGATCTGAGGTTGGTTTGTTTTGCAATTTTTACTGATATTTAGGTCCTCTGCCTGAGAGGCGTGGAGTACAGCAACTCGGAGTTGCAGTCCTGGAGTCAGAGAGCCTGGGTTCCTAATCTAGCTCTACATGGTATTAATTGAAATCGTCTTGGGCAAGTTACTGAACTTCTCTGGGCCAATTGTTCTCATCTGTAAATGGGAAAAATGGTTTGTAGAGTTGTCCTAAATATGAAATAAATTAATACTTAGATCATTTAGAAAATGGCTGATGTAAGACAGACTCGGTAATGATGAGCTGTTCTTTTTGCTATCACTACTGTCGTGGGTAATGGCCAGTTGAGAGAAAGTGTAGGGATCTTCAGAGTTGTGCTCAGGCTCCTGAGATTATTTGAAGGGGCTGGGTGTGTTTCAGGGTTTATTAGTTAGGGTAGTTATTGCTAACTGCAGAAGCAAACGGACAAAACCTCAAAGAGTGCAGTAACGGCTTGTTTTCTCTCACGTCGGAGTCAGGACACTTGTTTAGCAAATGGCATTGCATGATTCAGGGATTCTGGCCCCTTCTATCCTGTGTACTGGGATCTTCTAGGTTCTCCGCAGAGTCTTTCAATGAATTATCTCCCTCCAGACAGTCAAAGATCAGAGTAAGAAAGAGGGAGAAAGAGAGAGAAAAGAGTCAGTCACATGGGACATTTTCTCACCAAGTCTTGGAGGAGCTTATGTTGTGTTTACCTTGTTTCTATTATCCTGAGATATGCCCCATCGCCCTCATTTAATTGCAAGGGGGGTTGGACCATGTCGCCTCTTTGTGTTCTCTAAAGAGGGAATGGTCTTGGTCAACTTTAAACCAGTCTCTGTCACACAGATGGGATGCTTGTGGGAGGGGATCACTTCAGTGGAAAAGGATCAGAATTCCCAACTCTTCTTGTTATTATTCTGCATGGGTTTTGCTCACTGAGTCTCTCTCTCTCTCTTTCTGTCTCTCTCTCTCTCTCTCTCTCTGTCTCAGTAGTTTGGTGTAGTAGAAAAAAATAAAAAATAAATGAATGTTTGTGTTAGATAGACCTAAATTTGAATCCTAGACCACCCCCTTCTCCAAGGATGGCTGCACAAACAGGAATACATGACGTTCAGTTTTATCATGTGTACCAGGATGACAAAATTTGCCCTGAAGTATTGCTGTGTGTGTGTTAAGGCTATTATTTTTAAAGCTATTTCGGATATGTTTTTATATGTAGTAAGTCGTGTTGCCACAGGAGGTGATAACGCATTGCATTAATAGGTTTCAGAGTTTGAAGAAAGGGCAGCTACCAGCTAGAACAAGCTATTTCTCAGCCTTCACTGAAACATAGAGTTTCATTAAAGTTTGAAGCAAGATGGTAGATTTAAAAGCCAGAATTTTGGAAGAGAAAGAGAAATATTTTTTAAAATGTTTTTCTTTACTATATTGAAATCAAATGTGAAAAAGCCAAATCATAGAGGTTTATACATAGTATAGCAAATTCTCCTCTTTCTGCCTATGATATTTCTGTCTCTTGGCCATGAGCCTTGTTGTCTAAGTGGGAGAGGAGAATATGTCTTCAAGAAGTGACAGTCCCAAGCACCTCTTGTTCTGGGGTGGTTTGATGGGTGGAGAAAGAACAGGGGAAGATGGAGAGTCTCTTCTTGTTTCTTCTGTAACTGTTCATGGTGGCAGAAGGCAGCTGGAGCAATATCTAGATTAGCATGAAGGAACTCCAGAATGCCAGGGCCCATGAAACTACTGTATAGGCATGCTGATGGCAGGTGTGCAGACTTAAGATAAAGCTCTTAATATGTCTGCTTGCCGCATGCATTCAACAGGGCACTGCGCTTGCAGAAGGCGTTTGTAGAGGTGAGGCAGAAGCAGCACTGCTTGCTTCTTGGATCTGTGTGTGGAGTGCAGGGACAGCTCTTTTTGCCTGCTCCTATCAGAGGACATGGAGGCTCTGAGAGTACCCAGAACTCAGCAGGCAAAGGGGTCAAGCTGAAGAGGAGGAACAACCAAAGGTGCTGAAACTGGGGCAAAAAGCCAGGTACATGTGCTCTAGTGGAAATATCAGGCACCCAAAAGGCCAGCCGAGACCAGTTGCACCATAGCCATTAACAATGGAGATAACTAGCAAATCCAGCCATCTTGCAGCAGAAACCAGCAAAGAACCTTGCTAAGGCTACTGGATTGGACTAGTATTTGCTTTTTGTAGGTCTTTCTCATATTCAGGCTATGGTAAGATACAGAAGTTAGAGAGAAACACCATTCCCCCCACAAAATAATAATAAAATAGTTAGATGATTGATACATTGATAAAACAAATAATAAATAAAAATATACCTTACACATTATCTTTATATTAACAAAATTATGGCATCCTTCAACATGGAGATTAAACGAGACGATGCACATGCAATTTCCAAGAACTGTCTCCTGGTACATAGAAGATTAGGAGTTATCACTGTGAGGTGGAGGAGGGAGAGGGAAGTTAAGAATGACCTGAAGGCAACAGGGCTCGGTGGCTCATGCCTGTAATCCCAGCACTTTGGGAGGCCGAGGTGGGCGGATCATGAGGTCAGGAGTTCAAGACCAGCCTGGCCAACATGGTGAAATCCTGTCTCTACTAAAAATACAAATATTAGTTGGGCATAGTGGCGCGTGCCTGTAATCCCAGCTACTCGGGAGCCTGAGGCAGGAGAATTGCTTGAACCAGGACCCAGGAGATAGAGGTTGTAGTGAACCGAGATTGCCCCACTGCACTCCAGCCTGGGCTACAGAGTGAGACTCCATCTCAAAGGAAAAGAAAAGAAAAAGAATGACCTGAAGGCATCCTGGCTTGCATGGCCCAGTCAATGGTGATGCCTTCCTCTGAAAGAAAGAATAGCGGAAGACAGGCCTCAGAAGGGATACTCAAGAGGTTACTGTCCATCTGGCTTAGTTTGAGCTGCTTCGAAGTATTCAAGAATAGATACTAAGTATTAGCTTGGTGCTAAAACCACAATTACTTTTGCACCAACCTTATAGATCCGTGGAAAGGCCTGAACAAGAGATGCAGGTCTGTGAGCTGGCTGTGTGTAAATAATATTGTAGCAATGAGCAGAAATCATATTGCCTGGGTGCAGAAAAAGCAGAGAATCCCGAAACTCTACTCACATAGAAAATCTGGGCAAAAATATTGAGGCTGCCAAGGGCCTAGAGAGGAAGAAAATGCGACAAGTTCAGTGTCCTGAAGACAAAGAATATTCGTGGCAAAATATTTCCAAGATATGTTTTCAGGATCCATCTTCTTTTTCCACTCCAAATAAAATCCATATGATCTAGAAAATATTTCTGCTTTTCCCTTAATAGAATATGGGATTTGTGTTTCTCATCAGAAAAACCCATTTGACTTCAGAGTCAAATCACAATTGTTAACAAGTTGATTAGCTCTGAATCTCACTTTCATAAAGCACAAAGGGGAACTTTAATAACCACAAGTTCTCTCACCTGAAACAAATTATATAATGAAAATTCAACTGTTTTTGATGTTGATCTATACGTAAGTATATATGTGTTTATCACCAACCTTTTGTTCCTCAAGCTCAATGACATTTTCTTACTAAGTTAGTATTTAATAAATGATTATCTAATTAGTGAAAGAATAAATGCACTGTATTTATTAAGTCGTCTTCAGAATGTGTCCGAGTTATGTATAGGGAGCACGTTTACATTTTACAGATAAGCCAACAAATTGCAGAAATAACCCTTTTGTTATAAATGGCATATTTATAAAGTAATATTCCAATAATGTATCATGTTTTCTATTTTTAGTAGTTCAGTCTTGTATTTTAGCAAAAACAGAATCCTTACGGCATTGCTCTATAACTGCAGTAACTGAACAGCTCACAAATGCATTATTACTTAGTTAAGAAGTTAATTTTCTAAAGAGAAATCGCACAAGTTGAAACACTAACTCCATTCAGCCACACTTTCAAAATCTATGCTTCTCATTTCATATTTAACTTTTCCTGATGTTATTTTTATATTCTACCTGCAATTTAGCTGTTTATATCTTCATCTCTCTCTCTCTCTCTATTGATTTACCTTGCCTATCTAAGACTACAAAGTCCATGGGAGGAAAATCAGAAATAGCTAATTCTATTCACATGATCTACCCTAATGCTAGAATCTTTCATACTGCTTTATACAGTATGCTTACTATGTAACGTTTGTTCAACAAATGAGTGAGCGAATGAGTAGAGGAATGTCCAAGGAAGAGAGAACTTGTACTAGTTTTTTAATTTCCTGTTTATTAGAGTCACTGCAGGCAATAAAACTGATATGATCCATGGCAATGTTTATCTACCAATAATGTGTTTTCAGATTCCAGATAGAATGAAGAGATACATTGAATAAAGTTATCCATGAATGCAAATAGCCACTACTCCGAGTATTTATTTTACCAACACTGAAGAATTCAAGTCTATGCTTTGCCCCTTAGGCTACAGCTAAAGCACATTGTTTTTCTCTAAAATAGTTTCATCGCATTTTGACATGTGAGGATCAAGATTTAAGGCCTTTCTAATTTCTAAGATTTAGGATTAGGTCTAGTAAACATAACATCACCTGACAATGGAAATTCTTTCAAAGAGTCTTTGTTTTTGTCAGAGTAAGAAGCGTGCCATAGGTGAGCAATTTGCCTGTCAGGAATCTCTAAGCCCACTCTCTACCTGTTTGAACAGCCTTCAAGTAATTTAGCAAAGGTTTTATGTGCCTTTTCACTTCTATCTGATTTGAAAAACACAAAACCTTCTAAGGTCTGTATTTAAAAAGAAAATGTGTTATTTTCTTTTCTTTTCTTAATTTTATATTTTTAGTAGGTTTTATTTTTACTCCAGGTCATTCTGATGTAGAGCTTGACGTGAAAATCTAATGAAAGTCTTCAGATCAAAGGCAGTTATTATTGATCTGATTTGCATTTTTCAGCCTGGGGAGGGAGAAATTCATGATTGTAATAAACTAATGGTATATCTTATGTTAAACTTTGGAAAGTATTTTCATAGCGTTAGATCATTTGGTCTGTGGTAGGACGAACAGAAATCAATTGTACTATAAATAGGGAAATAATATCAAGAAAGGTTAGGTGATGTTCTGAGATCACCTAGCAATGGGGGTAATCCCTGCCGAAACATGGTCCTTCTTGCTGTCATTCTGAGACTTGCTCCACCGAAACGCATGAACAGCCGTCTCCTTGTGGCCACAGAGAGGAAGAGTCAAGATTTATTCGGTCTAGGTCTAACTCTCCCTGAGGCAGTCCTGCACTGCAGTTTTTTAAGTTTCAGATACCTCACTTCCTATGATACATTCCTTCTCTTTGAAGCAATTTCTAGAGGGTTTTCTGCTACTTGAAATTTATTATTTCCATCAGTAACACTGTAAAAAAGAAAAAAAAAAACTTTCTCCTCAGTAATACCCATTCTTATGAAATTGTGCAGGGGAGCAAATTAGGTAATTATGCCCCTCCAACAAAAGCAAATACATAAGGAAGGCAAACCATGTGCTGGTCACTGTTCCTGGAGCTGGAGATGGGTGTGGAATCAGACTGAAGTTGCCTGCCAGCATGTTTTCATGGAAACAGGCAAAATGTAGGGAATAATATGAATATTAGTGGTTATGATTATCATCTCATTTCAGGCAGACCTACAGTCCACTATTCTGCACGGTATACTTAGCACTGGACTTTACATTTGTTAGGACATCTTGCTTCTAATTCTCCTCTATGATCGACTTTGATATCAAGCAGATATTAAAATGCTTGGAATCTCAGCCTCCTCGTGTGTAAAATGAGTGTGTGATCTTTTTTTTTTTTTTTTTTTTTTTTTTTTTTTTTTTTTGAGACAGAATCTGGCTCTGTCCCCCAGGCTGGAGTGCAGGGGCGCGATCTCGGCTCACTGCAAGCTCCGCCTCCCAGGTTGACGCCATTCTCCTGCCTCAGCCTCCCGAGTAGCTGGGACTACAGGCGCCCGCCACCACGTCCAGCTAATTTTTTTTGTATTTTTAGTAGAGACGGTGTTTCACCATGTTAGCCAGGATGGTCTCAATCTCCTGACCTCGTGATCCGCCCACCTCGGCCTCCCAAAGTGCTGGGATTACAGGCTTGAGCCACCGCGCTCGGCCGTGTGTGATCATTTCTAAGGCCTCTGTGTTCTGCCATCCCCTGTTCTCTTGGTGCAGAAAGTAGAGGCTTGGAGAGCAGAGCGGCTGTGCTGTTTGGATGTGTCGGGCACAGGGAGGACCAGCCAGAGCGATTTCCCTGCAAGAAACGGCCCGCGCTGCCCTCGCGGCTTCCTCTACCATCCAGTGCAGGGTCAGGGTGAGCCTTTCCCCAGAAACTCATTTTCATTTCTCTCAAACAGAACTCAAATAGGAGTCACAAAAGCGATGAAGGGGTGGGGAAATAGGACCCCAGGGAGACTTTAGGGGAAATGGATTATTTAGCCTGGAGAAAGAAAAGCTGAGAGGTGACTTCATAAAAGTCTTTCTTTGACTTTATAGCAGGTTAAAGGAAAAGTTTTCGAACTGTAAGAGAGATTGGTTATGAGATGGAGGCTTAGGCTGCGAGCTCTCTGAGGCTGGTGGGAGCTTGCTGGGAGGCAGGCACGGCCCGCTGGTAGGCACGGAGTCCTCTGTGCTTGGATTTGCACGTGAAGCCTCCAGCCAAGACCGTGGCACAGGCACAGACCTCCCTTCAGCCAGGTCTCCTGCACAGGTGAGGTCTAGCCAGGCTCAGGGAAGAACCAGAGAGAAACACGCCCTCTTTCCTGCGGGCTGCTTCTCCTCATCAAACATCTTTCAGGATTTGACACCCAAGCGTTCCAGCTCTGTTTTCTCTCACCCACATCATAGGTAATACAAATCAGCAAACATTTCTTGAATACCTTTTACGGTTTGTGTCAATCTTTATTTTCCTTGATCTTCTTCAGATTTTCTGAAAATGTTGTATTCTAATCTACAAAACAAAAATGAAAATATCTGGACTTAAGACCTTGCAGAGTGATTGTCAGTCTAAAAGGAAAGGTTAGTCGGTGGGCTTCCCAAGCACCTCCCACAAGTTTGCTGCGGTGCTGAAGGAGCGTGGTGGTGGTAACCTGCCATGGGCTCCTGCTCTCACAAGAGCCGCTTGTTAAATATTCAGGAATTTTGTGAGCCAGGCACTAAATCATTGGTAGTTTGAAACAGGCCATAGGCAGAGTGTTTACAATGCAGAAATTGGCAAATGCTGCAAACCAAAGCTCCTCCTATTCCCCGGGAGAGACAGTTTGCTACAACATCCCTGGATATAAGCACTTTATGGAGGCTTATGCTTATTTACGTTTGTTTTATTAAAGGGAAACAATTCCAATGATAATATTTTTACAAATAGGTATATAGTTACAAATAGTTATTATGTCCATGTGTATGTTTTAAATATATATATGCATATATGTATTTAAAGATAAAATAAAATGTGCAGTGTTTTAAACAAAACATAAAATATATGCCAGAAAGCTTACATTTTTTCCTACTTTTAACAGAAAAAATGTTAGCAGGACTGTATGCCTATGACACAGATTTGTTTGTATGAGCGATTTTGTTAGCTTTTACTTTTCCGCATCTGACAGAAATGGAAACCAAGAAGCTCCTTATAGCACAGATTCTCTAATAGTCATGCATCACCTTCAGAGGGTCTCTGCTTTAGGAAACATCTATGAGGCTCTTTGTCAAGTTTCTTCTTCCCTGATTCTTTCTGGGGTCAAAATATGTCCAGGGAGGCTCTGACCTCCAGCCTGTGCACTGTGCTCCCTTCGTCGCCCAGGTAGTAGAGAGAATTTGTGCCACACATATCATTTTGAAAGTTACATTTGGGCCTTAGGAAACTATTTCATTAAAAAAATAGAAATTATTTTTTACATATTGGTACATATTAGTTATATTTCCAAAGGCTTGATAGTTGTTGATCTAGAAAACTTCTAGTAGTCAATACTGGAAGTTTTCATCAGAAAAAGGGACATGACTCACATACTTCCTCAGAACTGGCTGGATGAGATGGACTATCTTTGCAGGAGGCAGAGCTGAAAAAAAATCTGAGCAGAACTAGAGGGTTGTCTTTTTTTCCCCCATGAAGCGTCCAGGAGACCAGCGCACTTGTATTCTAGAGCAGTTGCAAAATTAAGCCTATTCAGTCTTCCGGGAAATCCACGGAAGATCAGCACTAGATAGGATCGGGAGACCCCTGAGTGACAGCACTCCTCAGAATCACAGTGAAACTCCAGCAGCAGCTGAGATAGAACAAGAAATACAAAAGTTAAAACCAGTCTGGTTGCAGGGGTTTGGGAAAAACTAAGAGAGCAGATTGGCTTACTCAATATGTGATTAAGCATTTCATTTCGGAGTAGCCTGGACTAGACCATGGAATGGAGCTGGGGGAGAACACCAGCAAAGCATTAGCAGGCAGAAAGGAAGTTATCCAGCCAGTCTTCTGTGGCAGTAGTTCAGTAGGAATTCTAAAATTAGATTCATTCTTTCCATTTGTTTTCTTTTTAACTGAATACTTCCAAAGCATCTGGGGATATAATAATAATGCATATAACATGTGTAATTCCAGGTTGGGTGTGGTGGCTCATGCCTGTAATCCTGGCAATTTGGAATGCCAAGGTGGGAGGATCTCTTGAGCCTGGAAGTTCAAGATCAGCCTGGGAAACATAGAGAGATCCCATCTCTAAAAATAAATAAGAAATAAAAAATTGGCTATGTGTGGTGGTACACGCCTGTAGTCTCAACTATTCAGGAGTCTGAAGCAGAATGACCACTTGAGCTCAAGAGGTTGAAGCTACAGGGAGCCAGGATCACCACTGCCCTTTCCAGCCTGGGCCACAGAGTGAGACTCTGTCTGAAAAAAATGTGTAATTCTGATGTGCACTGGATATAAGAGAACAGATTATTAATCCCACAACTCAAACCTATGCTCTCTGAATGCAAAACCATTTTTACTGTGGGATTCTCAGCACCTACAATAGTGCCTGGCACAGGTATGTGTTTGATGCATATTTGTTCAATGGAAAAAAAACAGCTTTAAGCAAGTCATCATTTCCCTCTGGGAACTAAATCCTCCCTATTATACAATTTAGGAGGTAACTGGTATGGTAAGAAAAACATGGATTTTGAAGTCAGTCAGAGTTTAGCTAAAATTTTTAACATATTAGCTTCGATAAGCCATTGTTGGTTTTTGACATTTGTTTTATGTAAAAGGGGGATGTTAACTATATTGTAAAATTCCTGTGGATGTAAATTAGAAACTATAGTACATATAAGTATATAGACATTATTTTAAATATAAACTACATTTAAAGTACTTATTATATTACCTCTAACATGGGATGCTTAAATAAATGTGGATTTCCCTCTCTGTCCCTTGGAATTTGGAATCCTATCTCAGGAAGACTGTATTAGTCTGTTTTCACACAGCTAAAAAGAAATATCTGAGACTAGGTAATTATAAAGGAAAGAGGTTTAATTGACTCACAGTTCCACATGGCTGGGGAGGCCTCAGGAAACTTACAATCACGGCAAAAGGCAAAGGAGAAACAAGCACTGTCTTTACAAGTGGGGAGGAGAGAGAAGAATAAGAAGGAACTTCCAAACACTTGTAAAACCATAAGATCTTGTGAGAACTCACTCACTCTCATGAGAACAGTATGGGGGAAACCACCACCATGATCCAATCACTCTCTCCCTCAAGCTGTGGGGATTACAGGTCCCTCCCTTGACAATGTTGACATTACAATTTGAGATGAAATGTGAGTAGGGACACAGAGCCAAGCCATGTAATTATTCCCCTGGCCCCTCACAAATCTCATGTTCTCACATTTCAAAATCTTCCCAATAGTCCTCCAAAGTCTTAACTCATTTCAGCATTAACTCAAAAGTCCACAGTCCAAAGTCTCATCTGAGACAAAGCAAGTTCCTTCTGCCTATGAGCCTGTAAAATCAAAAGCAAGTTAGTTACATCCTAGATACAACAGGAATTCAGACTTTTGGGTAAATGCTCCCATTCTAGCTGGGAGAAATTGGCCAAAACAAAGGGGCTACAGACCCCACTGAAATTTGAAATCCAATGGGGCAGACATTAAATCTTAAAGATCTGAAATGATCTCCTTTGACTCCATGTCTCACATCTGGGGCATGCCGATCCAAGGAATGGTCTCCCACGGCCTTGGGCAGCTTCTTCACAGGCTGGCATTGAGTGCCTGTGGCTTTTCCAGGCTCACTGTACAAGCTGTCAGTGGATCTACCATTCTGGGGTCTAGAGGATGGTGACCCTCTTCTCACAGCTCCACTAGGCAGTGCCTCAGTGGGGACTCTATGTGGGAGCTCCAGCCCCACATTTCCCTTCTGCACTACCCCATCAGAGGTTCTCCAAGCTGCAGACTTCTGCCAGGACATCGAGGCATTTCCGTACATCCTCTGAAATCTAGGCAGAGGTTTCCAAACCTCAATTCTTGACTTCTTTGTACCCACAAGCCCAACACCACATGGAAGGCACCAAGGCTTGGGGATTGCACCCTCTGAAGCAATGACCCCTTTTAGTCATGACTGGGATGAGGAGTACCAGGTCCAGAGGCTGCATAGAGCAATGAGGCCCTGGGCCTGGCCCAAGAAAATATTTTTTCCTCCTAGGCCTCCAGGCTGTGATGGGAGGGGCTGCCACCAACGTCTCTGACATACCCTGGAGACATTTTCTCCATTGTCTTGGCAATTAACATTCAGCTCCTCATTACTTATGCAAATTTCTACAGCCAGCCTAAATTCCTCCACAGCATTTTTTTTTTTCCTATAGCACTGTCAGGCTGCAAATTTTCCAAACTTTCTGCTCTCCTTCCCTTTTAAACATAAATTCCAATTTCAAATCATCTCTCTCAAGTTCAAAGTTCCACAGATCTTTAAGGCAGGGACAAAATATTGCCAGTGTCTTTGCTAAAGCACAGCAAGAGTGACCTTTGTTCCATTTCCCAATAAATTCCTTGTCCCCACATGAGACTACCTCAGCCTGGACTTCATTGTCCACATGATTATCAGCATTTTGGTCAAACCATTCAACAATTGTCTAAGAAGTTCCAAACTTTCCCACATCTTCCTGTCTTCTTCTGGGCCCTCCAAATTGTTCCAAACTCTGCCCATTACCCAGTTCCAAAGTCACTTTAACATTTTCTGTATCTTTATAGCAGTGCCTCACTCCCAGTACCAATTTTATGTATTAGTCTGTTTTCACACAGCTATAAAGAAATACCCATGACTGGGTAATTTATAAAGAAAAGAGGGTTAATTGACTCACAGTTCCATATGGCGGGAGAGGCCTCAGGAAACCTGCAATCATGATGGAAGGGCAAAGGGGAAACAAGCACCTTCTTCACAAGAGGGCAGGAGAAAGAAGGACAAAGGAAGAAGTTCCAAACACTTATAAAACCATCAGATCTCATGATAACTCACCACTATCATGAGAATAGCATGGGGAAACTACCCTCATGATCCAAACACCTCCCTCCCTCTACTCCCAGGGATTACAATTCGAGATGAGATTTGGGTGGTGACACAGAGCTAAACCATATCAGAGACCTTACTTGCTAATGGGGAGGGGTATTGCTTTGGCAGGACCCAGGCACAGTGGAGTCACAGGTACCATGTCCTCATGAACATTTGGGAAGATGCAAGCATAAACTTTGTCATGAAAACTGCTCCTATGTTTTATTCCAATAATTCATTTGCATGATGAGGAAATGTGTTGAACAAAATTCTGTTATTCATGAACACAATTTCAATATCTATGAATTAATGATACCTTCCTGAGTATATAGATATACATGAGCTAGGAAAGTGAAGCCTGGTGTGCAAGTAGAAAGTGTGCTCAATAAGCACCCAGCTCTGTCTTCATGGTCTTGATGAAACCACTCAGTAGAATTAAGTGATTGGACTGAGTAGCTGCACTGTAATTTTGTTTTCTTAAAGAATCTTACCAATAACCATCCAGTTTCACCATTTAATGGTTAGTTGATCTGACTCTAGTTCAGTCACCTAATACCATTGTTAAGAATTTATTTCTCAGTGATTAATACTTATTTATTCAACAACCAAGTATTTACTAATCTTGTACCTTGTGCAGAGCTCCAAGAATGTAAACATAAAGATGGCATAGTCCCTGCCTTTCTGTCTGGTGAGGATAAAGTCATGCACTTAGTTCATCTCAGCGCAGTGTGCAACTGACCCAATGCTGAGGCATGCAGGGGGCTCTAGGAGAACTGATGGACTGGGACAAAAGCCTTTTAGGGAATTGGGAATGGAAATAACATTGAATTGAGACTTAAAGTACTTCAGGCTGAGAGAGCAATGAGCCCCTTTGCAGGACCAAGCCCCTCAAGAACTAATGCTGCATGTACCGCGTGAGTCCTCTGAAACACTAGCACTGAGCGCTCTCAGGGGTTCACTGTGGCTGGCGCTCAGACATAAACACCTTTGGTGCTTTTCTTAGCTGTTCATGTCTCTTGTGAATTTGGCCAGGGCATTGCATCTCGCTAATTCATTTCCATACTCTGAATGCTTTTTAGAGAGCCTATGCCTTAAAAGATCTTTGCCCACAGGAGGAGAGGGAGCATGGTTTAGGAAGTGCATTAGAAATACGCTTTTAATGCCTGATGCATTGCATGTAAGTAAGAATGTCTCAGTCTGGACTCCTGACAATAATAAAATTACAGCTTTATTTACAGCACAGAGCTGTTGCCGCCGATGACGTATGACTGCAATACATTACTCAAGTGAGGAGTTCCCCTGATCCGTGTTTCAAAAGAGATGAGAAACGCTTTAGTACCAGGTTGCATTAATTAAGCAGGAAAGTCTAAAGAAGAGGGACAGAGACTTCAAAATAAAGATACAAGTATGAAAGTGCTCTGGGCTCTTAAATATATATATATATATATATATATATATTTTTTTTTTACCTGTACGTTCTTCCAAAAACATCCACAACTAAAAAAAGTGTAAATTAGTTCAGCCATTGTGGAAAGTGGTGTGGTGATTTCTCAAAGAAGCCAGAATTACCATTTAACCTGGCAATCTCATTATAGGGTATATACTCAAATGAATATAATTCATTCTATGATAAAGACACATGCACACATATGTTTATTACAGCACTATTCACAATGGCAAAAAAATGGACTTAACCTAAATACCCATCAATGGTAGACTGGCTAAAGAAAATTTGGTACATACACACCATGGAATACTACTATGCAGCCACACAAAAGAATGAGATTGCATCCTTTGCAGCAACATGGATGGAGCTGCAGACCATTATCCTAAGCAAAATAATGCAGGTATGCAAAATCGAATACCCTTATGTTCTTACTTACAAATGGGAGCCAAACAATGAGAGCACATGGTCACAAAGAGGGGACTAATAGACACCAGGGCCTGCTTGAGGGTGGAGATTGGGAGGAGGCAGAGGATTAAAAAACATACCTATGGGGTCCTATGCTTATTACCTGGGTGACTAAGTAATGTGTACACCAAACCCCGGCGACATGTAGTTTACCTAGATAACACTCTGCAAATGTACCTCTAACCATGAAATCAAAGTCGAAAAACAAAACAACAACAATAATGCCCTTGACTTCTTAGGGAATCAACTTACCTGCTATTTTCATTAAACACTTAGGAGTACCACTGTTGATTTCTCTCTGGCAATTGACCTGGGAAAGAAGCTTTTGAAGAAATTAAAATTATGTCACTAGTGTTTAGAATGTTAATAAGGCAGGATAGCATATATGATAGGAACATGAATATGAATTTGGAAAAGAGGCAGATCTTAGTTCTTTTTTTGGCTCTACCACTGTGTGACTCTGCCAGTATTATTGACTCTTTCTTTTTTGTTGTTGTTGTTTTTTGTTTTGTTTTGTTTTTGAGACAAATCTCACTGTGCTGTGCAGGCTGGAGTGTAGAGGCACAATCATGGCTCATTACAGCCTCAACATCTTGAGCCCAAGAGATCCTCCCAGCTCAGCATATTGAGTAGCTGGGACTACAGGTGCACATCATGACACCTAGCTATGTTTTTTTTGTTTTAGTTAGGGGGGTTGGGTAGAGACAGGGTTTCTCCATGTTGCCCAGGCTGGTCTTGAACTCCTGAGCACAAGCAGTCCAGCCACCTCGCCCTCCCAAAGTGTTGGGATTACAGGTGTGAGTCACTGTGCTGGCCTATTTACCCTTCCTGACCAGCAATTTCCTCTTCTTGGAAAACAATAGAGAAACAATCTATAGCAGAGAGTTGTTATAAAGTTTAAGTAAAATAAAATAGGTAATATGCCAATTCAGGGCATGCATACAGTAAATACTCATTAAGTATCAGCTCTTAATTATATTATTTTAAAAGAAAGATGCTTATTCCTAACAGAAATATAGACAACCTACGTAGACATGTGTTATAAAGTCAGCAGGTATCTGCTGTTATCAGCTGACTCTATGTCTATTTAAAAAAAACAGAATAAAATAGAACTATCTTTAACCAGATGGCTGTTGGTTAACTTTCAGGAAAAAACCATATTAGTAAGGAATTCATAACATCTTAAAACCTAGGGGATTTCTTACACTTTTAGAAGTAGCTATCAGTGCAAATTTATAGTATTGTAGAAGCAGGGAAGGGTGCCTTAGTCTCTCAGCTATGTGACCTTGGACAAGTCACGTAACTGCTTGACAGCTCCAAAGCTTCTTTTCTACAGCCACGAAATAAGAATGATTTCTTAAAAATGTCTTTGTCCCTCCCACCATGTGAGGACACCTCAAGAAGGTGTTGCTGTCTTTGATGATGTAGGCCCTCCTGGGCGTGGTGGCTCACACCTGTAATCCCAGCACTTTGGGAGGCCAAGGTGGGTGGGTGGATCACTTGAGGTCAGGAGTTGGAGACCAGTCTGGCTAACATGATGAAACCCTGTCTCTACTAAAAATACAAAAATTAGTCAGGTGTGGTAGCAGGCGCCTATAGTCCCAGCTACACGGGAGGCTGAGGCAGGAGAGTTGCTTGAACTAGGGAGGCAGAGGCTGCAGTGACCTGAGATCACACCACTGCACTCCAGCCTGGTTAACAGAGTGGGACTCTGTCTCAAAAAAAAAACAAAAACAACAACAACAAACAAACAAACAAACAAACAAAAAGAGAATGTGGGCCCTTACCAGACGCTGAATCTGCTGGCACCTTGACCTTGGACTTCACCACTTCCAGAGCCATAAGAAATAAATATGTGTTGTTTATAAGCCACCTAGTTCATGGCGTGTTGTTATAGCAGCTTGAGTGGACTAAACACATGGAAATTAATGTAATCCTCCCAATAAACCATCTTTTATAGCTGAGGAAGCTGAGCCTCCAACAGATCAAGTTATAACACTTGCCAGAGTCCCACTTCCAGAAGGTGTCACAGCTGATTCTTCCTTCCGTGCACTTTGTATTATTATAGCTCTGCTTAATTTTATGTCTTTCGTACCCCACTGTCATATTATATAATTGCACATGATAATATTTAGCCTTGGGTGATGGTGTTTCTTGATTATACAAACTGATAAATGAATCAGTCACATGTGGGTTTTTGTTTTGTTTGAGTAGGGTCCCCTCTGTCACCCAGGCTGCAGTGCAGTGGCACAACTGTAGCTCACTGCAGCGTCCAGCTCCTGGGCTCAAGCCATCTTCCCACATCAGCCTCCCAAAATGCTGGGATTACAGGCCTGTGCCACTGAACCCAGCCATATGAGTTATTTTTTTAATGTTTTAATGCACACATGAAATAACAAAAGTATTTGTAGATACCTACATTTGGTAATTGTATACACAAAATGTTTTTGTAGCATTATTCTTTATAAATATTAATAACTACACATTTGAAAAATAAATGAACATTTACCTTTAATCTGTAAGCATGCTTATATACACAGTTCTTTTGCTGTTAGGCAAAAAGAAAAAAAAACTGTGTATATAAGAATGCTTAAGAATGATTTTCCTCTTTTCACATTTTCCTCTTTGCAGTATTGTAGTGGTTTGAGAAGGTACTGTTAACATTCTGATAAGTGAAGTTAAAAATTAACCTGCCTCCTGTTTAAGCCAAGCGAGATTAGGGATCACTGAGGAAAAGCTTCACATTAGATGCAGATAAGTAGCACGAGTCAGATGAAGGACATGCCAGGTGAAAAGAAAAAAGAGAAAGAAAAAAAAAGGAGAAAAAAACGATTTAAGCTTCGTGAAGAGAAGGAATCTGATGATCCTTAGAGAATTACTGGGATAGTGCTTCAGGATAGAGCATAGGAGGAAACTAGAGTCCATCTGAGCCATAAGGTACACATCCAGCAGGCAAGTATAACCTGAGAATTGACCAGACTTCAGGGCTCAAGACCGTGCTGTGGGGCAGACACAAACCAGCCACGGAGAGAGTATCAGGTGTGGAGACCGCAGGTGCACGAACTTGAGACGGCAGATGCATGAACTTGCCTCACTTTCAAGGTGTTGTCCACAAGGATGGTACAGCCATTGGCTGCACTCATTTCCTACCTCATTTATCTTTTATAAAATCATATCCTGCAGACCTAGTATTCATAGGGATACAGGTGTCATCAGAATCTCACACAACATATATCAAGTTCAGTCTATTAATACCAAAGAGAGTGATTTCATGTGTAAAGAAACAATGCAGGGCATTGTTGAGAAGTTGGCTTCAACGTTTAAAAAAGTTGGTGTTGAGCCTCCCTGTGTGAGGGCTCAGACAAGAACTGAGACCACGCTCCCAAAGTGTCTGTTGAGTGAACAGTGTCCCAATATTGTCAGGAATCTTGGTGCAGCAACAATTGAGAAATCTTTCTCTTTTTCTCCATGCTACTCCTTCTGTGCTAGAGGCTAGGATTACTCAAACTCCATTCCAGGTGCATGACTGAATTCACCTTTCTCCTCACCGTCCTGGGATAATTGTGAAACAGAGATTGTTTCTGCTCAAATACTTAAAGCCCGTGTCCTCTGGCACACTTGATGATAGGATTTCACTTGCCTTTATTAGGTTTACAACATTCAGATACTGTATAAAAGAACCATTGTTTTACTGGGTTGGAAAAATAAATTAAGTCTTTGAGTGGTGGATGACTTTGATAAGAAACCCTACTTGTGGATACATAGGGAGTTGATATTTTTGAAGTCTATTTAACAGAAGCCGGGACGCTCCAGTTTGCCTGAAAGTTCAGGCGAATGCACAGGCGGCCACCGACTCTGTGGCTCAGAGCAGCTTTTCTGCTCCGTTTGTTAAATGGGGTGTTAGTTTGCAGTACAGTGATTTAAAACCTGAGTTCTCCATAGGCAACATCACTCCTGTGTGCAGTGAGGATTTCAGCTTGCATTCCTGTGCCAGTTTAAAATCAAACCTTTCTTTTGTGGCAAATCAATTGCTAGCACTTCGGAAGGATTCTAATGAAAGAACCCAATCCAAGGTTATTCAAGAGTGAGATTTCACTGTAGGCCAAAATTCATTGGCTGGGCTGTTTGTCCTGGCAATGAGTTAACCTCAATTAAGAAACTAGAGACAATAAAAGAAATAATTAAAAACAGAGAAAAAAACTGAAATTAGCATTTGTTGAATGTCTACTTTCTATGCTGAGTCTTACATGGTGCCATGATCTGAGTGTTTGTGCTCTGCCCCTGTTCATATGTTGAAACCTAATCCCCAGTGTATTAAAAGGTGGGGCTTTCAGGAAGTGTCTATGCCATTAGGGTGGAGCCCTTGAAAGTGGCATCAGTGCCCTTAGAAAAGAGGCTCCAGGGAGTTGGCTTGCTCCTCCCATCATGTGAGGACACAGCAAGAAGCCAGTGCTGTCTAACAGAATGTGGGCCCTCACCAGACGCCAAATCTGCTGGCATCTTGGAGTTGGACTTCCCAGAAATAAATATTTGTTGTTTATACGCCCCTCAGTCAATAGATATTTTGTTAGAACAGCCTGAATGGACTAAGACACATGTAAATTCACATGATCCTCTTAATAACCCCCTTTTGTAGTTGAGGAAGCTGAGTCTCTGACTGATCAAGTTATATGTCAAAGTCCCATTCCTAGAAGGCAAGAACTGATTTTGAAGTCTAAGCACTTTCTATCAGCTCTGCTTAACCTTATGTCTTTCATGCACCACAATCATATTATAGAGCAGTACATGATGATACATAACCTTGGGTGATGGTGTTTCTTGACCATTCAAATTGATAAATGAATTACTCACATGTGGGTTTTTTAAAATCTTAGCACACATGTTAAAAAACAAAATGAAGATAGTTGTAGATGCCTACATTTGATAGTTGTATACACAAAATATTTTGTGACATTATAATTCTTTACAAAAATTACTAATTATAAATTTGGAAATTAGTGGACTTTTCCCTTTAACCTTACAAACTATGCACTTTCAGTCTTACAGACTAAAGGCAAAAGAAACTGTATACAAATACTGTGCTACAACTGATAAAGTTGTTCCTCATGGGAGCATAGGTTAACAACTCTGATATGAAGATGAAAACTTAAGTAAATGGATGCAGAATAATGAGTCTAGTTTCTCATTGTTGCAGTGGGAATTTTCATATTAGCAGGGACAGAAGGCTAGAATAATTCATGTGGTAATAGATTATAGTTGAAGACATCAAATAAACTCATGATTAGCTTAGTATACATACAGAGGGTTACAAATATTGATAGATACATAAATACACATAGACTAATATACACACATATATTCCTTTGCTCTGCCAGCTGAAAAGACATAGAAATAATAACATCCCATAGTAATGAGCATACCTAATGCCCAGATCTTGATTTCTATTACCACTTTCAACAAGAATCAGGGATCCTTGCAGAGATGGCTTGATTTAAACCCAGGGCAGAAATTTTACCTGACCCCTTTGCATCTTGTAGCACCAGAAATAATGTAGTATATGTGTGTGTGAGTATACACATTTAATGTGTACATGTACATATTATCTTCATGTATGTTATATATATAGATCTAAGTGTGCATAGATAGATATGAATAAACAAAACAAAAACAAAAACAAAACAAAACACAGTGATGGGACACAGGATTCAACAGAAAGAGCTTCCAGTGGCCAAAGCTGGAACAAATTAAGCAACAAAGTAAAAAAAGTAGTAGTGTGTTACAACTTAATTAGAAAATAAATATCCATGAGTTAATACTGGTATAAGTAAATGGCTGAATAAATAAATGGGAAAGAATACACAAATATCCCTTGCAGAAAAATTCCAAATAATGTATGGAGACCCTCAGGGAGATGGATCATGGCTCCCCACTCTTTAAGGATGGCATGGGTTACACATGGTGACTTGCTTCCCAATGTTATAGTATGGAAAGGGGGAAAAAGGGGAACTCTACAGTGAAGAAAGCTGACAAATAGTACTTCAGCGAGGTAATCAAAGTCAACATAACAGTGATTAGTGATGTTGCTAGTATGTGTTCTTTATGTGATGTGATAATAACCCACTTAACCTCTGTGGCCTTCTTCCCTCAAACTGAGTAAAACATCAGAAAATCTAAATCGAGGCACAGTAGCTCTCACCTGTAATCCCAGCACTTTGGGAGGCCGAGGTGGGTGGATCACCTGAGGTTCGGAGTTTGAGACCAGCCTGACTAACATGGAGAAACCCCATCTCTACTAAAAATACAAAATTAGCTGGGCATAGCAGCACATGCCTGTAATCCCCACTACTTGGGAGGCTGAGGCAGGAGAATGGCTTGAACTCGGAAGCTGGAGGTTGCGGTGAGCCAAGATCGTGCCATTGCACTCCAGCCTGGGCAACAAGAGCAAAACTCTGTCTAAAAAAAAAAAAAAAAAAAAAATTAACCAGGTGTGGTGGCATCAGCTATAATCCCAGGTAATCGGGAGGCAGGAGAATCGCTTGAACCTGGGAGGCAGATGTTACAGTGAGCCGAGATTGCACCACTGCACTCCAGCCTGGGCAACAGAATGAGACTCCATCCCAGAAAAAAAAAAAAAAAAAAAAGAAGAAAATCTAAATTGAGGGACATTCTATAAAATACCTTTATTAGTATATCTCAAAATTGTCAAGGTCTTCAAAAACTAGAGAAGTCTGAAAAGAGTGATAGTAAAGAGAAACCTGAGGAAACATGACAACCAAATGTCATGTGTTGTCCTGGAACAGAAATTGGACATTAGGTAAAAAGCTAAAGACATCTTAGTAAAGTAGAGACTTCCTTTAGTTAAAGTCTATCAGTACAGATTCATCAAGGATAACGAATGGTCCATACGAACATAAGGTTTTAAAAACACAGAAAACTGAGTGTGGGATATATGAAAACTGTATTATCTTTGCATTTTTGTCAACAGCCTAAAACTGTTCTGAAGTAAAAAGTAAGATGTTTATTTTTTAAATAAATAGACTTTTAAACTTCCAATAGATGAAATGATGGAATACATTTTTAACCTAGGATCACTGTCATTTTTAAATGGTACAATCAGACTTACAGGTAGGGTCCAGGCTGAGATGATGTTGGAGCGCAGAGGAGACCCAAGGCCTTCCGCAAGGCTGCGGGGACATAACACTGCCCCAGTCCTGGTCAAAGGCCAAGGTGCTGCCTGCACTGACCAGCTGGCCCCAGAATGCGGGCTTCCTCTTGCACTTCTCTTCCCAGGATCTAAAAAGCAGAGAGTTTGTCTTGAAGCCCACTTAATAATCTGGCCCCTGGGCACAAGAATAGAAAAGGCAGTATGGTTGTGGGTGTGTGGCATCCTTCATGGGAAATAGCTTCAAGACTTATTGGGGAACCAGCCCCCAATATTTCAACATAAGTTCTTTTCTATTTTCCTTAAGTGTCGGCTGATCTGAGAAATAAAGAGAAAGAGTACAAAGAGAGAAATTTTACAGCTGGGTGTCCAGGGGTGACATCACATATTGGTAGGACTGTGATGATGACCTCGAGCTGCAAAACCAGCAAGTTTTTCTTAGGGATTTCAAAAGGGGAGGGGGTGTATGAACAGGGAGTAGGTCACAAGGATCACATGCTTCAAAGGGCAATAAAGATCACAAGGTGAAGGCAAACTTAGAATTACTGATGAGAGTCTATGTCCCACTGTGCACGAATTGTCTTGATAAACATCTTAACAGGAAACAGGGTTTGAGAGCAGAGAACGGGTCTGACTAGAATTTACCAGGCTGGAATTTCCCAATCCTAGTAAGCCTGAGGGTACTGCAGGAGACCAGGGCATATTTCAGTCCTTATCTCAACTGCATAAGACAGACACTCCCAGAGTGGCCGTCTATAGACCTATCCCCAGGAATGCATTCCTTCCCCAGGGTTATTCCTTGCTGGGAAAATAATTCAGTGATATTTCTCCTACTCACACATCCATCATTAGGCTTTCTGCAAGGAGAAAAATATGGCTCTATTCTGCCCGATCCAGCAGGCAGTCAGACCTTATGGTTTTCTTCCCTTGTTCCCTGTAAATCGCTGTTATTCTGTTCCTTTCAGGGTGCACTGATTTCATATTGTTCAAACACACATGTTCTACAATCAAGTTGTACAATAGTGGTCCTAAGGTGACCTACATTCCCAGCTTATGAAGATAACAGGATTAAGAGATTAAAGTAAAGACAGGCATAAGAAATCATAAAAGTATTATTAGGGAAGTGATAAATGTCCATGAAATCTTCACAATATATGTTCAGAGATTGCAGTAAAGACAGGTGTAAGAAATTATAAAAGTATTAATTTGGGGAACTGATAAATGTCCATGAAATCTTCACAATTTATGTTCTTCTGCCTCGGCTCCAGCCAGTCCCTCCATTCGGGGTCCATGACTTCCCCAACAAAGACCCGTGACTTCTGACCCAAAGGGACTGATTTTTTAGGCAGGCGTTCTGGGCTGTGTGTTTTAATCATGCATTACTATCTGTAGAAAGAATCATTTTTGTTTTCTTGCTGCACAATAAAGTGAAGATTCTAGTTTACGTATTAAACTCTGTATTGATTGGACTAAACCCTACTAAGTGACTGATAAAATATTTACAGAGGGGCAGGTTTTTCTTCCATGTATTACTTTGACATTACTTTCTTCCCAGAATGTTGTACCTTGCTTACAAAGATATATTCAATGATATTAAGAAAAATAGGAAAAATCAAAAGCCACGAATGAAGTGAAGGCAAAGGGTATAAAGAAAGATAAAAGTGAGGGTGGGCACGCTGCTCATGTCTATAATCCCAGCACTTTGGGAGGCTTAAGTAGGCAGATCACTTCAGGTCAGAAGTTCAAGACCAGCCTGGTCAACATGGCCAAACCCTGTCTCTACTAAAAATACAAAAACTAGCTGGGGGTAGCGGCACATGCCTGTAATCCCAGCTGCTTGGGAGGCTGAGGCAGGAGAATCACTGGAACCTGGGAGGCAGAGGTTGTAGTGAGCTGAGGTCATGCTACTGCATTTCAGCCTGGGCGACAGAGCCAGACTCAGTCTCAAAAAAAAAAAAAAAAAAAAGATAAAAGTGAAACCAAGGATGAGAGATTAGTCCATAAAAGCCTGCTGTGAGGTTCTGGTAGTTTTGAATGAGAGACACAAAATATGGTTATAAATTTTCTAGCAATCAACATATGGAAGAAAACATAATGAGATGTGTAGTTCATACTGAAATAAAATGGGTCAGTTGGAACATAATACCATGAAGGTTTTTAGGATTCTGTTTCTTGCTCTGTCTACTGGTTGCAAAGGTATGCAGTTGGTGAAAATTTGTTAGGCTCTATACCTCTGCCACATGAAATTTTCTCGCTGTACATTTTACCTCAGTAAGTTTTAAAGTCAATGTAAAGATTCAAGTTGAGTAGATATTGGAAAATAAGCAAAGGGGATATTCGATAAAGTACATTTCTTCAGACGTTAGGAAGAGACAAAAATCAGTAGCTTCAGTTTCTTTTTTCCAACAAATTCTTTTGAGGAAAGCGCTATACAACAGGGTGAATTATCCACATCCTATTCACCTTTCATCCCTGCCTGCTTAAAATAAATACAATGTATTTCATGGGGATGTTTGTTTACATTTCTCAGTGAAAGCCTATGGCATCATGACAAAGCCATATTTACTAAAATTCCATGAGCATGGACCCTGGTGTGGCTCTGAGTTCTTTCACAAGACAGGCTGCCTCACTCCTGGGCTGCAGTAGAGCTTCCCACTCCCTTCTGACTTGTATTCTTATTTCACCACCGTCTATTTGTCCTACAGTGGACGGAACTGTGACTCCCAGTGTGAGTCCCATGGCCTGTCCCAGCCACTTGCTGACATCTTTTCCTAGCACTGACCCCTATGTGACCATGCTCTGGTCACAGTAACTAAGCAAGGGGCTCATCGTCACCTTTACTTTGCCTCTTGTGCACCCGCTGTTTCCTCCGCCTATGTTGTCTCTTCTCGGGTCTCCACTGCTCTGCCTCCTTCTCCGCATGCAGGTCCCAGTGCCAAGATCCTCTCTCCAAAACCTTTCCAGATGATACCCCTCCTCCTCACTTCTCCAATCTACAGTAATTCTAGTTAATTTTTCTCATAACATTTGTTAATATTTGAAATTATATATATAGAAAATTCCAAATATTTCCAATATATAAAATGTTAAATATTAACAAATGTTATGATAAAATTAACTTGAATTAATGTAGATTGAATATATAACATATATTACTTATTTAATGTTTATCTTTCCCAAAGAGAATATATGTTTTTTAAACAGAAATATAGCCTGTCAGAATTCTAGAACAGTACCTTCCATATGGTAGAGACAAATATTTGTTGAATAAAGAGGAATTGAAGGCAGACTGAAGTGGCTCACACCCATAATCCCAACACTTTTTGAAGCTGAGGCAGGAAGTTCACTTAAGTTCAGGAGTTTGAGACCAGCCTGGGATACATGGCAAAGGCCTGTCCTACAAGAAATACAAAAATTAGATGGGAAGGGTGGGGTGTGCCTGTAGGTCCAGCTACTTGGGAGGCTGAGGTGAGAGGATCACTTGAACCTCGGAAGTGGAGGTTGCAGTGAGTCATGATGGCACCACTACACTCTAGCCTGGGCAGCAGAGCAAGACCCTGCCTAAAAAAAAAGAAAAAAGAGAGAATGAATGAATGAAGAATAAACGCAGTGCATAGATTAATAGATTAAATGCATATCTTTCTCCTAATTTTCCCTAAATATTGTAACTCTCAAATAAGCTTTTGACAAATATGAAATATGGCATTGATTTTGTAAAAAGTAAAGTGGAGATACCTCTTCAAAGACTTTCCTCCCTGTCTAATTAGGAATAAATAGTAACTTCTCTTAGAAGCAAAATTTATTCAAAGACCTGTGCTAACATTCTTAAATATCTGCTAGCCGTAATGAAGAAATCAATGTACTTTATGTTCTTAGCTCCCACAGTTTAGCCTAAATATTTGCCGTGGCATGCTTATACTGGTCCAAGGAAGCATTAGGTCATAGCCTGTTCCTCTTCCTTATTTGAAGGTGTTTTTACCTTTCTCAGCATTCCACAAGTTAATTCCTCCTTCCTTTGTTCTCCTCTGCCTTTGCCTTTTTAAAAAAATTCTAAGTTGCCAGCCAATCAGGAAAAATATAGAATGTGAAGTCACGTTCCAGCCAATACAAACCAGACACAGCAGTAAGGTGGACGCGTCAAGTTATAAACGATCCTGTCTCCTTTATCTGGTGTACTCTCATGGCAAAACTGCTAGCGAGTGTACCCTTTCTGCAGAAAGTATAGAAATGGCCTTGCTGAAGAAATTAAACATAGGTTCAAGTGCTATTTCTTTATGGCACCAGAGAACAGGCATTTCAAACGATTCCAAGGTTATTCTCTTAAATAAATGCCTGGTATGTACCTATTCTTGGCTGCTGGATATGTAAGACACCCTAAATTTCTTCAGTGCACAAGCTAGTAATTATTTGGTATTATCTGCAAACTATTATTCAATAAATAAAAGTTCACTGCAACCAACCATGGAGCGTTTCTAGAATTTGCTGGTTAAAATGAGCTTTGACTGAAAGTCCCCTGCATATTAGTCTGTTTTCACACTGATAGAAAGAACCACCTGAGACTGGGTAATTTATAAAGAAAAAAGTTTGATTGACTCACAGTTCCTCATGGCTGGGGAGGTCTCAGGAAACTTACAATCATGGCAGAATGCAAAGGGGAAGGAAGGACCTTCACATAATGGCGGTAGAGGGGTGGGAGGAACTTTTAACCAACACTTTTAAACCAGCAGCTTTCATGAGAACTCACTCACTGTCACAAAAACAGCATGGGGGAAACCGCCCACATGATCCAATCACTTCCCACCAGGTCCCTACGCACACATGTGGGGATTACAATTCTACATGAGATTTGGCTGGGGACACAGGGCCAAACCAAACCCTGTATACTTCTGTATCAGCCCCCTAGATATCTGCTTCAGAGCTTATGATTGAACTCATGCTTGTGCCTTTCTGCCTTGAACAGCTTAAAAAATGTCTGCTCATCTCTGTTGTGTCTTTCCTTCCCCACTGAGGGTTCTCTGCAAATGAATTTAGTAAATGTGTAGAGTTTATATTTTATTTAGCTTAGTGTATTCTCCTAATTTGAAGACAATCCCTCCAGCTGTTTTTCTAAGATGCAGTAACAGAACAAAGGTATAAATGGAGTTGTTCTTAAGCATACTAGAGCCGTAGTAGCAGGAAACAAACACATACCTGGAATTCAGAACTCCTAGAATGCCTGGTCCTCTTTTGTGAAGTGGTGACCATTGCATTATCTCCTTGAAAGTGCTACAAGCAGCTTGAAGGAACCAGTTAGGGCTTGATGAATCATACTGAGGACACTGGGTGTGGTATGGTAGCTGGGTGTGGGAGAAGCTGTCCAGGGCCAATGCAGTGAGCAGAATCCTCTCACAACAGCAACTTAAGCTGGGCACAGTGGCTCAACCCTGTAATCCCAGCACTTTGGGAGGCCAGGGCAGGTGGATCACCTGAGGTCAAGAGTTCGAGACCAGCCTGATCAACATGGTGAACCCTGTCTCTACTAAAAATACAAAAATTTCAAAAACAAGCCAGGTGTGGTGGCTTATGCCTGTAGTGTTAGCTACTTGGGAGGCTGAGGCAGGAGAATCGCTTGAACCCAAGAGGCAGAGGTTGCAGTGAGCCAAGATCACACCACTATACTCCAGCCTGGGCAACAGAGTGAGACTCTGTCTTAAAAAAAAAATCAACCTAAAAGGAGCTATTTGTAAGCATGCATGATGTAACTCTAATAAATTTGAACAAGGATAGAAGAGTTTGAGATGTGGTGTCAGACATATACGCTAAAGGCTGAGCAATCAATTTAATTTTTGCAACTGCTACTAATATAGAGACCATCTTTTCCTCCCACCTGGTATAGTTCTGGAAAATGTGGGTGGAAAGGATGTATGTAAATTGTTGTTCTTTGCAAGCAATCCCAAGCCTCTTGAAGGAATGTCTTCTCTGTCTGTATCTCCTTGACACCTATTCCTTCCTTTTCTCTATCCCAGCACGCATCACCTCATTGGAGTCTTGGTTGACTTTTTCATATCACCCACTATGCTATGACTCTTTGAAAGTGTGGTGAATAACATTTTATCTCCACAATCTTCCACATGGCCAGAATCAGAGTAGACAGTCATTAAATCCTCATTGAATGAAGACCTATGTTATTTCCTAGAATGCTTTGAGAGAATGCGTCTAGGAGTTGAATGCTACATTTATAATTTACGGAGTAAATGGGTATGGTTGAAGGGAAAGGTAGTTATAAAAAATTTAAGGAGTAAGCGGAGCCAAATTCTTATGAATATATATGATGGTATTTTTATTTTTTTATGGCAGGACAAAGCTCTAATCACTTACCTTACAGCTTACAAAAACCCACTTTGACTTAAATTCTAAACTTTAGCATTACCGTATATTAAATCAACACACAACATACCTAGTTGTTAATATCCAACTTTGCTTTGGGAATCCATAGAATTACCTTTGTGTTACTCTACTACATGAATGCATTGAAAATAATACAATAACCATTTAAGGAAGATTAAGCAGAAGGGTTATTGTAATCTGAATACATGAGTGAGTAGCTCTTTAAAATAAATATCCATTAAATAACAGGAGTATGTATTTGAATCTTATCAAAGTGCTTTAAGGCAACCACAGTTAATGAGTTGATCATTATTACTCTTAAAAAATCGTAGCTATCTAGGGAAATGGCTATTTCTTTGAGTGGAGCTATTACAATCTATTCACTCAGGAAACAGATAACTATTTTGTAAGGTTTACTTTTAAGTTATGATTTTTTAAACTAAGAACTCAAGATCACTAAGATAAAAATTAGTAGCCATGTTTTTAGATGTTCTATAGCTGTGTGGCCTCTCTAGGCCTCTGAGTCCATTTCTACATTGAACTTAATAATGCCCATATATCCTTTGTCAAATTAATGTGATGTTTTTTAAAGTATTTTATATGTTATGAAATACTGCAAGAGTTTTGATATCATCTTTCTTAGTATTACCATAATGAAAACATTAGCACAACTTTAGATAATGCCCTCAGCCTAGAGCTCAATTGAGGATATTGCAGCTACCTTGGAGACAATCCTGAGAAGGAGGAACACCATTCTTGCCAATTCTACCAGAGGATCTAGGAGTCCGGGGAGAAAGTGGGGACATTATTGTTATTCCTACGTGGGTGCACATCTGTCTGACTTTACCTACAGAAGAAATAGACATGGCTCCTTGTTTTGTGATGCAGATAGGATACCTTACTGTGTATTTCCTCAGGATCCCTATGAAGTCCTTGATGGAACTAGTTGTAAGGTTGCTTATTCAGTTTTAGTTGATCGCCACTTCTTCTGCACAACAGCAGAATTCTATGGGACAGAATAATGCAATTAAACACAATTTGATTGGACACACATTTTTCCCAGAGCCAGAGTTCAGCCTGTCACTGCTATGTCATGAAACTTCTCCTCTGCCTCCATCCTAACCCTTCCCATGCCCCACTCACAGGCACGCTGGGCTTCAGTCACACCGACTGTCTGCCATTCCCACATCACAACAGGCTTGCTCAGATCACTTGCCCATTCTTTTATGTTAGTCTCTCTGCCTAGAACTTCCTTCCTTCTCTTTTCCACCTAAAAAATGTGTATGTCTCCCTTAAGCTGAGCATAAATGACATCTAGTTCTTGCCAAGATTCCCAAGTACAGTTAGTGACTCTCCTTTTTATGCTCCTGTAGTACTGATCAGTGATGGCATTTATCCAGCCTGTATGAATACTTCTAGAATGTAAGGTGGACTTAGGTCTTTTTTTTTTTCCACAATGTTGTAGACACGGTACCTAACAGTGGTTGAAGTAATACATCTATGGCTGCATCTGACATTCCATGCTCTTAAAAGAGTATAGTGCCAGGAGGTTTCAGAGGCTCTGGTTATTAGAGGTGGCCTTCTCACTTTGGCCCACCTGGAGAAGGGCTCAGCCCTCAGAGAGACCGAGAGACCAGGCAGCCTTTATCAACCTCTCTCTCTTATTTATTTATTTTTTTTTTTTTTTGAGACAGAGTCTCACTCTGTCGCCCAGGCTGGAGTGCAGTGGCACGATCTTGGCTCACTGCAAGCTCCGCCTCCCAGGTTCACACCATTCTCCTGCCTCAGCCTCCCAAGTAGCTGGGACTACAGGCACCCACCACCACACCTGGCTAATTTTTTGTATTTTTAGTAGAGATGGGGTTTCACTGTACTAGCCAAGATGGTCTTGATCTCCTGACGTTGTGATCCGCCCTCCTCGGCCTCCCAAAGTGCTGGGATTACAGGTGTGAGCCACTGCCCCCGGCCTATCAACCACTCTTTAAGACACAAGAGGAGATGGGGAGGGACAATGCTCTCTTTACAGACAAGCAAAGGCTGTCAGATCCTGCACTAGAAAACCTTATGCTATAATATAAAAAATGTCTCTGTTTTCCTGTTGTTAAAAAGAAGTCTTTTTTGACACAAGTCATTAATCTTCACCCCTTCTTATTGCTCTCATCTACCAAACTCCCCCGCATTCCTGGTCATCCCCTGTCCAGGGCTTCTGCTTCCCTCTCCACCATGTCTACAAGTATCTTTCCAGGTGACTTGAGTATGAAATAAATTATCTATTTGATTCTCACTCTTTCACAACCTCCTGCTCTGTGATCTTTCTTCCACACCCAACTCAGCCACCCACTGTCATGGGTATGCCTGAACTTTGTCAAAAGATTTCCAAGATGATGGCTGTCCATTTTCATTTCTTTCTTTATCTTTTTTTTTTTTTTTTTAAGAGAGGGCCTCACTATGTTGTCCCAGCTGACCTCAAACTCCTGGGCTTGAATGATCCTCCCGCCTCACAGTAGCTGGACTACTGGGCCACCAGCATGCCTGGCTTCAACCTTATATTTTTATGCTCTCCATTCTCCTTGCTCCTGTTCTCATATGCTGTGATTTAGACCCCACCATCCTGTTATCTATGACTCTCATAAAACACCCTGGCCCCTGTGCCCCTCTCTCCACTCTCCCTCTCAAGGAGAGAAAATGCTTAGCCTGCCAACTCTCAGCCAACCCCACGCAGCTTCTCTGTACCTACATGTTGCTGGATACATTTATACAGCTGAGATGTCTAAATATCTTTTCCAGTGTATGTCCAAAAGCATTGACAGACACTTAGATGAACCCAATATCCCATTCTCAGAGTAGGCTATTTCATGTCGTCTTTCTCTTTCAACTTCTGGCACTCTCCTGGCCTCAACTCTTGGCTAATGACCTCACCTCATAGCTGAAAAAAGATGAACTAATGTCTTGAGATATATGCGCACTTACTATGAGTTTCTATTCAAAGACAGGAATATTCTGGCTTTACCTAAAGCCTGTTTTTCCTTGTGTGCTGTATCTCATCCTCTCTCAGGTACTCAGGAACTTCTTCTAGCAATATCTTTCACCTCTGCTTCATCTCAGTGTCTCACTCTTTGTTAGACTTTGTCCACTAGCTTTCCTGGCCTTATACATGTGTTAATATTATCCTTACAAAACATCAAACCTCATTGGACCCCACATCTCTCTGAAACAGTGCCTCCGTTTCCTTTATGCTTCTCACCACATGATCCTTGCTATTTCCATTTTTTTACATTGTATATTTTTCTTAACCTACTTCATTTCGATCTTTGTTGCCACCAATAGAATGATTTTTTTATCAGTTACCAATGACTTTCATATTCTCAAATTTACTAGTTAATTATCTGTTCCTTATCTTACCCAACTATTCAGTAGCATTAGCAGCATTAGCCAGTGACTCTCTCTCAGACACTGCAGTCTCTGGGTGTCACAAAGCCTTCCTGCTTTGGTCTTGTTCTTCTCAGCCTCCTTTGCTAATTCCTGATGTCTACCAGAACTCCAAATATGTAAGTGTCCTGTATTTATCTCCCTTTGTTCCTTAGGTAATCTCATCTATTCCCCCATCGTCCTGTGCACAATGCATATTCTGAGGTCTCCCGAATTTATAGGTCCAGCTTTGACCACTTCTATTAGGCCTGCCCTCAGATATCTGCTCTGGGGTCATTAGTTCCATGTTTTTGTTTATCAGATGACTCTTGGACCCAGACTCTATCAGATGACTCTTGGACCCACGCTCTATAGTTTTAAATGACAGCAGTCATTTAAAAGTCAAAAATGTCACAAGGTTCTCCTGCTGTAAGCCTTCCAGTGGTTTAGGATTATAATTATGTCTTCCTCACAACTTTCTAACCTGTCATGATTTTGCCACTGCCAACATCTCTCACTCTTATTTGCCGTAGTTTAGCTATATTGGACTTCTTCATTTCAGTTTCAAAAATATAGTCTTCCTCCCACCTCTGTTTTTTGTTTGTTGGTTTCACTTTGGATAAACTACATTCAGAATACACTTTTCCTAAATTCCCACGGGACTAAGTCTTCCTTGTTTTTGTAGATTTCAATTCAATCATTACCTTCTCAAAGAGGTCAACCTTGACATTAGCCACCATCTACCTATCAATTTACTTTCAAACCTATCATGTATTATATTTTCTCTATAGCATTCAGTGTGATGATAAATTATTTCTTTATTCATATAGGTACATATTGCCATTTTTCCTTTGACTGGAACACAAACTCCGTGAGAGCAGGTGCATTTTCGTTTTCAACCTTTGAGCCCTAGGATAGTTCCAGGCACGGGAATGACATTCAACGAATATTTACTGAATAAGCAAATGAGAACATGGCTTGGCATATCAAATCAATTTTTGTCTACAAGTATTTATTGAATAAGTTAGGGGCCCAGGCCTGTACTTGGAGCGGGAAGCCCAGATGAAAATTCGTGGTCCTTTCCTTCAAAGAGTCTAATCTGGAGAAGAGTTCTGACAAAACAATGGTGAAGCTGCTCTGGGAAAAATGGACCTAACTCTGCCTTAGAAGAGCAGGGACAAAGTTCAGCTAGGACTTGAAGGAGGAGTGACATCTAACTGCCCAAAGGGATGGAGTAGGAGGCACGTGTCCTGGGTACAGACAAGGAAGCAAGCTGAATGTGCAGGTTCCCCACATGCTCTGGTGTCCCTGGCATGCAGCTTTCATCTACAGCTCTAGAAGGAGACTGCCAACAAGCGAGGCTACTGGGGGATTTCTCAATCTATGAAACAGTTTTACTACTGTGTCCTCCTCTAATTAATCATTTTGATTAAAATAAACACATTTATCATATATATTATAGGTACATAAATTTATAGTCAGGTGCCATGGCTCATGCCTGTAATCCCAGCACTGTGGGAGGCCAAGACAGGTCGATCAGGAGGTCAGGAGTTCGAGACCAGCCTGGCCAACATGACGAAACCCCGTCTCTACTAAAAATACTAAAATTAGCCAGGCGTGGTGGCCCAATGCCTGTAATCCCAGCTACTTGGGAGGCTGAGGCAGGAGAATTGCTTGAATCTGGGAGGCAGAGGCTGCAGTGAGCTGAGATTGTGCCACTGCACTCCAGCCTGGGCGACAGAACAAGACTCTGTCTCGAACAAATTAAAAATAAAAAAAACATAAATGTATGTATATAAACTTTTATATAAAAATATATTTCTACATATATTAAATACATATAATAGGAAATTTTCAGATAGAGTGCTTCTGTAATGAATTAGATATTCATTTATTTTTAAAACTTTATTTAAACTTGGCTTTCTAGAAATCCACTGAAAATAAAAATCAGGCACGAAGTCATTTTCAAGGCCTTTGCAGTTCACAGAAGCCCTGCAGTGTGGGGAGCAGCCTGGCTGCTGGATCCCCTCCCACTGCATGCTTGTGGCCCTGCTCTGCAACCAGAGGTTGCCCAAGACCCAAAAGGGCCCGTCTAGGGTTCAGATTTTTTTTGAAGAGAAAGTTTAAAAAGTTCAATGAGAAGGACAAGATGAATGATAAGGCACTCACCTTTTTATAGAAAAGCCATCCGGAGAAACTCATGTCAGCACTAGGCATTGAAGCCGAAAATGATATTCAGTCATAAACCTGGGAACTGAACCCAGCCCCCACCACGCAAAGCATGCATGCACAAAGAAACCCTATTCTTTGATGGATTCTTCTGCAGGGTCACCTTCATTCTGACCATTGACTTTCCCAAGCCTCTGTCTCTGTAACCAGAGCTGGCTCAATTATGTCCCATCAAAAAGAACAGATAGCAGGAAGGCCAGGTTCAGGGAGGGAGCTATAATTTTAGCAGCACTTCCTGTTATGAGTCTGACTTCTGATCCCTTGTGCTTGCACAGGTCAGGGAATTGCAGCAAATGGCATGCATGAGTCACTCTGTCTCGTGGGTCAAGCACAGGCTGTAGGCAGACGTCTGAAGGACTTTTCCCTTTTTAGCTCCAGGAATTACGCATCCAGTCCACTTTGCTCTCAAAGCATGTAGCTTGAGCAGGATTTGTCAGCAATTCATATGTATTTGAACTGACGTTTGTAAAACGACACAATAATGTCCTGTCGCATTTTTGTGTCTAATCAGAGCAGAATGGTTCTCAGGTGCTACTGACCTAAGAAAACATTTTGTTCAAACTTCTCATCTGGAACAAGAGGAAGGCCTGGGAAGAGTAAGAAAGCTTCCTAAATCAAATTACTAATTAATGACAGAGCCGAGGCCAGAACCCAGTGTGTACGACTTTCAAAACAGGCATGTTGTCTGTGTGTCTCCTAGGTCTGCTAGACTTCTACACACTGCCTCGTCCATCAGACCACACTCAGACTTGGTTGTGACATGAGTCACCAGAAAATGGGGGCGGGAGAACACTTGTGTAAGGAATTCTGGAATAGAATTGCAGTATGTTAGATACTGGAGGCCCATGATTTAGCATTATAGTTAGAATTTATTTTCCTTGTTTGTAAAATACAAGGTAGTAGCTTCAGTGGTGGTTCCCAAACAATGCCACATCTTTCTGAATTGCCAGAGACTGTTTGAAAACTTCAGATTTCTGTGTCCCATCTGAGAACTCCTAAACAGCAACTGCAGAGTGAAGAACATAAATTTCTCTTTTAGGATCCTTCACAATTCTAATGAATACCCAGGTTAGAAAACAATTTTATTAGATTACTCTAGATTCCTTATTCAATTTTAATATTCTGTGATGTTAATCAGTATTTTCCAAAATTTGTTCCTACTGGGAATCATTTTATTGTCAAGATTGAGGAGCAAAATGAAAATGAAAGACTGAGAACCTTTCAAGAAGTCTTTAATTGAAATTTTTTGTCAATATTTTCTCAATGTATTGAGATAAAGAACAATTTTTTTTTTTTTTTTGAGACAGAGTCTCACTCTGTTGCCCAGGCTGTAGTGCATTGGTGTGATCTCAGCTCACTGCAACCTCTGTCTCCCAGGTTCAAGTGATTCTCCTGCCTCAGCCTCCCCAGTAGCTGGGACTACAGGTGTGTGCCACCACGCCTAGCTACTTTTTGTATTTTTAGTAGAGATGGGGTTTCATCATGTTGACCAGGCTGGTCTTGAACTCCTGACCTCAAGTGATCTGCTTCCTCGGCCTACCAAAGTGCTGGGATTACAGGCGTGAGCCACAGCGCCTGGCCAAGAATAATTTTTTTTAAAGCAACAACTACGGGCACCTTAGAAACTAATGCTCCCCAGAAAACATTTTTAAAATAATCTAAATTACTAAAACAAGAAGTCTATATACAAATATAGAAACTTTATAGTTTTTAAAAATAAACATGCTCACTCTCTTAAAAACAGATAACTAAAACGGACTTACAAAACTATTCACTTAATCACTGAAAGACACATTTTCTCTTAAGTGCTGAGTGCTCAGAATTAACACTAGATTTCTGTGGTGTTGGGCTCTTTAAGGTAAATTTGTGCTATCTCCACCCGGAGAGGGGCTTCTCTTAGACCTCGCTTTTCTGGTAAAGGTGAAGAATAATGAGATCTCTCCTTTCTTTGAACAGTCAGGTGTTTACAAATGAGCAATCTCTAGCTATACCTTGCTCCTGGAGTTTGCTTTCTTTCTGCAGTTCACCTCGTTGGGTTTTAAATGTTTCCTCTGACTCCAGATGAAAAACTAGCTTGAAATAAATACCCCACGCGGCCACAAAGCCCTTCTGTACAGAACTCTGTGCGCTGCTGACGGGTTTGGAATGAGAGTCAGGCTTGTGCAGAGGCATCGGGGTCAGGCGCAGAATGACCCGCTCCTCTGGTTTCACTTAAACTCACATTTTCTCCATGGAGATAACACACACCTCCAGATCTGGTTACTTGCTTCATGAGGGGATCTCATTTGTCCTCATGTAATTTTTAGCCTTGGAAAGTGTCTTAAACTTAACTTTGTCCCCTTTATTTTAATAATACACATTTTAAAAAAGAGTCCTCTAACAAAAGGAGATGAGTGTACGGGAACCAGGTAAAAACTGGAAGTGCCAAATAATCATATTCCTGATGATTTAATCAAAAGGACTGCTCTTTGTAAAAACAGGTCGAGGACTGCCATTCTGTCCTTAGCATTCACAGCTGCAGGTGCTCACCAGGCCAGGGACTGCTCACAGCCTCTCCCGTAGTGCCCTGTCGCTGCCTCTTCATCTGACATGGAATTCCTGACTCCTCTACTGTTGTCTGCATTTGTTGTTGCTAAAGGGTTCACAGCAAAACACAAAAATAATTGAGCCTTTTTCTTTCTTCCTTCCTCCCTCCTTCCCGCCCTCCATCACTCCTTCTTTCCTTCCTTCCTTCCTCTCTCCTTTTCTTTCTTTCTCTTCCTTCCTCCTTTTCTTCCTCTTCCTTCCTCTCTCCCTCCCTCTTTCCTTCCTTCCTTCCTTCCTCTCTCCCTCCCTCTTTCCTTCCTTCCTTTCTTCCTTCCTTCCTCTCTCCTTTTCTTTCTCTTCCTTCCTTCTTTTCTTCCCCTTCCTTCCTCTCTCCCTCCCTCTTTCCTTCCTTCCTTCCTTCCTGCCTTCCTCTTTCTTTCCTTCCCTCCATTCTTCTTTCTCTCCCCTCCCTTCTTCCCTCCTTCCTGTCCATCCGCCCTCCCCTTTATCTATGCTTCCTTTCATCTTTCATCACTCTCCTCACTCCCTTTTTTTCTGTATCTTTTCTTTCTTCTCTCCTACTTTCCTTTATTCTTTCATTCCTCCCCCTCCCACCCTTCTCTTCTCCTTTCTTTCCTTTCCTTTCTTTCTCCCCCCTCTTCCTCTCTCTCCCCCTCTTCCATCCTCCTCCCTCCTTCTCTTCCTTTCTTCTTCCCTTTCTTTCTTCTTCTTTCTTTCACGCGTACCTTTCTTCTTTCTTTCATCTATCCTTTCTCCCTTCCTCCCTCTCTTCATTTCTTCCTTTCTTTTTTCCTTACTGCTTCTTTTCCTCCTTCCTCCCTCCCTCGCTTCTTCCCTCTTCCTTCCCTCTTTTCCTTTCTTTCTGCCTTCTTTTTCTCCTTTTTTTCCTTTCTTTTTAAATGATCTATCTCAAAATTCTTATTACATGTCAGATAAAGTTCTGGTTCTGGAGACAGAAGTAAAACGCATATATTGTTGCCCTGAAAAATCTGACTACTTAGAGTAACTGAATCAGGAAGACCACCAACTGCAAAACATGGTTCTCAATGCTGAGAGGGACATGTAGGAAGGACTGTCAAAACGAGGGCATGAGGGGACACTGCAGAGGCTGGGATGCATATGGGAGGGTCCCCAGAGGGCTTAGCAAAGAAGAAAGTGCCTTCCTGAAGTCCTGAAGGACAAAGGGGAACCCACAGCATGTAAAAATGGAGAAAACATTTTCCAAGCAGCAGAAATCATATGTGAATGGCACAGAAATACAAAACTTCTCTAGCAAACCTCAGTGAGTGTTTCTGAAGGGCGGGGTGTCTGTGGGACCAAGACTGTGTTGGACATGAGCCATCTCACCATGACCTGGGGTGTGTGGTTGAGGAGTGTGGACCTCATCTGATAGGCAACAGGAAGTCATGCATGTTTAACATTTACACAGTACTCCCTCCATTAGGGGATCTCATTTGAGCTAATGTGATTTTAGCTTTTGAAATGTCTTAGACCTAACTTTGTCCCTTTTATTATAATAATGTACATTCTTAAAAGAAGTCTTCAACAAGAGGAATTAGTGTACAGAAACCTGGTAACAAGTATAGTGCTAACTAATTATATTCCTGCAGATTCGATCAAAAGAATTGGTCTTTTTGAAAAACAGGTTTGGCTGGGCATGGTGGCTCACGCCTGTAATCCCATCACTTTGGGAGGCCAAGGCGGGCTGATCACCTCAGTTTGGGAGTTTGAGACCAGCCTGACCAAGATGGAGAAACCCCATCTCTACTAAAAATACAAAATTAGTGAGGCGTGGTGGCACGTGCCTGTAATTCTAGCTACTCAGGAGGCTGAGGCAGGAGAATCGCTTGAACCCAGGAGGCAGAGGTTGCAGTGAGCCGAGATGCTGCCACTGCACTCCAGCCTGGGCAACAAGAGCGAAACCCCATCTGAAAACAAACAAACAAACAAAAAAACAAAAAAAGAAAAACAGGTTCTGGAGTGTCACTGGCCAGCCCATCGTATCATAAAAAGTACATATTCTAATGACCTTAATAGAATGTGTGCAGTTACATGTAACATTTATAAATAGGTAGATACATGTTTACTAATAGACAATGTATCTTAAGAATGTGTTCATATGTGTTCAAAATAAATTTAACCACTTTACTTACACTGATTAATACAGGGACATCAGGAAAATAGGAACAAAATCAGTTTAAACAACATGGCTTTAATTTTCTTTGGCTCTTCCATTATTTATATTGTGTTGTCTCTTCGATCTGATTAAGGCTCTTTTTTGATGACTGATAACTTTCCTAGAATCCCTTTTATTCCTTAAGAGAAAGACAATATTTTCTTGACAACACTGAAGTTCTTTAGACATTTTTTGTTTCATGTTCTTAGCTTTCACTGTAGCATTTAGACTCATTTCTCGAGGTCCTGCTTGTTTGTTTTTGTTTCTAATAAGTGGATTTTCTGGTTCAGGGCTTTAGACAATGCCAAAAGATGTAATTAAAATCACACTGGTCACAAGAGGAGACTTTTGGCAAAAGCATATATTATTCCTTTGCTGAAAAAAGGGACGTTGGCAAACCTGATTTTTATCTAACTGTTTAGAAGGCCCAGGAGCTGCAAACTCTCCACACAACTTGTCTCGCTGCCAGCCCTCCGGGTTTCAGAGGCCTCTTCTCGAAAGTTCAAAGACCAACTTCACATCTTCTGTGAAGCTTATTTTGAATCTGCCCAAGGGAAGCACTTTGAGGTTAATCCCATGGCCTAACTCCAGATGAGGGGCAAATGCATGTCTTTTCTGAAAGACTCACTCAAATCAGAATCTCAGGGAGCTCCCAAGAGTAGCCTTTGTCACAGAGTGGTGGCCGGCTCAAGCGGGTTAAAAGGAGCCAGAGGATGACAGACATTTACATTTGGTCGCTGAGATGGACCGTTTAGACCAGAAAATAGAAGGAGATGGCTTAGTCTGTTTTACTTTCAAAGATCCAATGATAGAGGTTGCTGCAGAGTCCTAGTAAGTTTATTTTGCTTAAGGATATGATGACTAAAGCACGACCCTTGGCAAATTTCCATCTTAATGCACTCACAAAGCAGCTGGAAACTTCACTGAAATAATCAGAAAAAGCTCATTGGGAAATGTTTGGTTGCCCTTTTAAAGAATTTCTACAAACATAAACAAAGGCAGATAGATAAATTCATACAAATATATGTGAGGATGGAAGAAAGACTTCTCTTAAAGTAACCATAGTTTGTGTAAAAAAAAGTTTATACTAAATTAACTCTTGGGAAGAGAGGAAGAAGGAAGGAAGGAAGGAGGGAGGGAGGGAGGGAGGAAGGAAGGAAGGAGCGGGGAGGGAGGGAAGGAAGGGAGAGAGGGAGGGATGGAGGAAGGAAGGAAGGAAAGAAGGAAGGAAATAAGGAAGGAAATAAAGGAGGGAGAGGTAGGGAAGGTGGAAAGAAAGAGAAAAAGAAATGGGGAGGAGGGACGAAGACGGTAGGGAGGAAATGTGAAATCTATGAAGATGCTGGTGTGCCTTCCTCCCTGCCTGGATTGTGCCTCACTTCCTGGTGAACATGAAATAGTTACTTTTCCTCTCTGAATCTCAATTTCTTTATCAGCACAAATTGCAGAATTGGAGTAAATGATTTTTAATGTTTCTTCCTCTCTAAAATGTGGGTGAGTATATGTGCATGTGTTGCAAATTACCCTTAAAACCTGACAGATAGCAGAAAAAACCGTTCTGAAATTGGTGTGATTGTCAGGTTTTTGTCCCACAAAACAAAGAAAATAAATAAACAAACAAATAGTGACAACTTATTACATTTTTATTTTTGCATTTGCAATTTTGCATTTGGAACTTAATCTGTAAATGTACATTATTTCTTGGAGTTTCCTTCTCCCTTGGATGGCCCTTGAAAAAAACAAACTATTGATATAGAAGTAGAGCTAATATCCTTTATTCAAGTTTAATTTCTTGAAATAATTCCTAGTTTCTTGGAATATGCTTGAAATTTCGACATAAATGACATCATTTATCTGACAGACTTAAAAACCGCCTAAGTAAATATCTTAATACCTTCTAGAAATTTCAGTAACTGTTTTTAAATGTTCATCTTATAGCATCAATTTTCTTTTTTCTTTTCTTTCTTTCTTTTTTTTTTTTTTTTTTTTTTGAGATGGAGTTTCACTCTTGTTGCCCAGTCTGGAGTGCAATGGTGCAATCTCGGCTCACTGCATCCTCCGCTTCCTGGGTTCAAGTGATTCTCCTGCCTCAGCCTCCAGAGTAGCTGAGCCTACAGGCATACGCCACCACGCCTGGCTAATTTTTGTATTTTTTGTAGACACAGGGTTTCATCATGTTGGTCAGGCTGGTCTCGAACTCCTGACCTCAGGTGATCCACCCGCCTTGACCTCCCAAAATGCTAGGATTACAGGCATGAGCCACCGCACCCAGCTATGGCATCAATTTTCTTCCTTCTGTACCTATGTTGATTTAATGCAGATAAATAGTCACAAAGAAAAGAGAAATTAGCAAATTTATTGATTAGGGGCCTGATGTATTTGTTGGCTTCAGATAGTCTTCATGCCTATGAGACAATGCAATTTTGTACAAATATAGGACAAACCTTGGTCCTTGGCTGTTTACACTCACTGTGAGGTGGGATAAAGGCAGTGTTGTAAGATCAAGCTCCTCTTATGTTCACGATCCCCCAGCACCTCCTCACTTTGGCACACAGGCTGCTCGCAATCTAGCCTCTGCCCTCCTGTCTAGCTTCCTTTGCCAGCACCCCCTTCTCTCTCTCTTCCACAACCCATGCATGTGTGTGCATGCATACACACACATACCCTCCCTTTTCCCCAAGTAAATTGTATCCTATGGTTTGACCATGGTGTTCGCTTTGACTGGGATGCTCTATGCCATCCTCTTTAAGTGGCTGAACTTTATACTTTAACACTCAGCTTGAACGTCATCTTTCAGGAAGTCTCCCCTACTGTCTTGTCCCTCTTCTGTGTTTCTTCAGCGCTTCATTGCATCATTTATGCATTAAGTTGCATTATAGGTTTACCAGTCTAAATAGGGTAGGGAGCTCCTAAAAGACAAGAACTGTTACTTCTTTTAGTATCCCTAGCCCTGAGCCCTGAGCAGGTATCCAACAAACATTTGTAATTTGGGTACTAAGGAGGGCATTTAGATTAAAAAGCAACAAAAGGCATGCCTAATTTAAATTGATAAAGAAGTGATAAATGGCATTCTAACTAGAGCAATGGTGCTCATTCTTGTTACTCAGTAGTTGAATGGAGGGCTCAGTGATGGTCTTCTGAAATTTGATATCTGCATCAGTAACTCTGGGTTACCTAAGAATGGAAAACTGCACTTCAGCCCTTCACTTCATTGGGTTTTGTAGGAGAAAGTTACTTTAAACCCTCAGCAGCCAGAAGGGTTAACAATGGCTGCCTTCCTCATGTATTGGCTTATGCATGGGGAGTAACTTATAAGCAGGCTGTAAAGACAGACTAAAATCTCGGGTCACAAGTGTAAGGCTATGTTCAGTAAGGGAGAATTAAAATTGACCATAAATTAATGAGGTTATAACCTAGTAAAAGCTTTACCACAGTGGAAGCTTTTTGAAATTGAATTTTGCCTTACTATGTATTTTTGAAAATCAATAAAAATTAATACTAATGCTTAAGGAATGAGTAAGGGGAGAGAAAGCCATGCTCTAATTTCTAGACATCATGCAGAGCGTGCAGCTCCTACAGTGAGGAGAATGGCCCTGGCCCTAGTAGATGTTGGAAAGGGGACTGCAAAGTCCTGGTTCACACACAGCCCAAACCTGCCATTGTTCTAGGCCTTCCTCTAACAATATCATAAACAAGATCAGTGTCTCTAAAAATGATTCTATTTGGGCCAGGATGATGCTAAAATAAAAAAAAAAAAGCTCATTTTAGCAGATTTCTCTTTAATGACTTTGAAAGAGGTTGTTTAAAGTAAATTTTTCAAAAAGAAAGTTAAATGACTTTTTAAAGTGCCATTCAGTGAGAAAACAAATCCACCAGGTACTCTCAGATCTGGTGAGAGTGTTTCTCTCTTCACTCTCTACTGTACGCAGCACAAAGCCAGCTCACCTGAGCATCAGGAGGAAATGAGAAGGAAGAGGGCACCTGTCCTCGCAGGACATGCCACCTTTCCTTCCTGGAGAAAATTGAAAGAGGAGAAGTGTGTCACTGCTTTTGTTACTGTATCAAATCTGGTAACTCCTCTGTTTTTATTAATATTTCCTTTGTCTCACACTCCCTCACCTTTCCCACTGGGTCTCCAAGTTCCATCTCCAATGTCCCCACTGAGGCCCCCGTGTAGAATCAAGCATGTCACTCTCCCCGCCACAGAGTCCCGAGGACTTTGTTTATACCTGTTTATTCTACGCTGTTCATAACCTTGCCACAGCTGACACATCAAACAACCTCAGCTTCTTCAGGGTCAATCAATGTCTTTCGCATCTCGGGAATAACAAAGCCTAGCTGGACCTAAACAGTAAAGACATTATAGATGTACATCATGCATTTTTAATGTGTTTATTTGCTTGTTTTGCATTCTGAATATGTGTGGAAATTTAAGTTCAAACAAGCCAGCAAAATGTTAAGATGGAGTGCAGTTGAAGCTGATCAGATATGCAGATATCCATAAGAAAGGATAATAATAAATGAAGATGTTTTCATTGGATGTGTAGTTTCTGTACAGGACTCAATTCTTTGGCTGCTGGATAAATTCTAGTCTCTCTGGGACGATTGCCAAGAAATACTTGCACACTTTAAGCCCAAATGCAAAGTTGAAAATACAAAGAGCTGCAGGTGCCAGCTTTGCTTTGTCTCTACTAACAATAAATCTCGGCCTTGTGGGTAAAGTCAGAATTGACCTGTAAATAGAAGTAATTGGTGTATCCATTAATAATTTTAATTTTACTATGACTGTATCATACATAAAAAAGTAAATATACAGTTGATCCTTAAACAGCACATCGGTTGGGGCATTGACCCACTCCACCATCCTGGCACAGTAGAAAATTTGTTGCATAGCTTTGACTCCCCAAAATCTTAACTACTAATAGCCTGCTATTGACCTGAAGTGTTACCAATAACATAAATAGTGGCTTAACTCATATTTTGTATGTTATATGTATTATACACCATATCCTTACAATAAAGCAAGCTAGAGAAAATGTTATTAAGAAAATCACAAGGAAGAGAAAATAGATTTACTATTCATCAAGTGAAAGTGGGTCATCATAAAGGTCTTTATCCTCAGTCTTTTCCTGATGAATAAGCTGAGGAGGAGGAGGAAGAGAAGGCGTTGGTCTTGCTGGCTCAGGGGTGGCAGAGGGGAAACCAAATCCACATATAAGGGGACCGATGCAGTTCAAATCCACGTTACTCAAGGGTTAACTATACATATAAATATATATACACATAGAAATATGCTATTTATATATACAGTCATGCACCACATAATGATATCTTGGTCAATAACACTGTATATACAGTGGTGGTCCCCAAGATTAAAATACAGAGTATTTTTATTGTACCTTTTCTATATTTAAATATATCTAGTTACACAACGGCTTACTTGTAGTACTCAGTGTAATGACCTGCTGTACAGGTTTGTAATCTGGGAGCAATAGGCTATTTCATATAGCCTAGGTGTGTAAGTAGGCTCTACCATTTAGGTTTATGAAAGCATGCTCTATGATATTGGCACAAGGATAAAGTCACCTAAGGACACATTTGTCAGATAGCATCCCTGTCATTAAGCAACACATGATTGTATTTATGTATAATGATGACTTCAAAATTAAAAATAAAATCAAGTGTACCTGAAACTCAAATTTAGAGTATTCACCTTTACCTCTGAAGTCCCTAATATACGTTTCCTGATTGTGTCTTGTTTCTTCCCAGAAGTAACTAGTGACCTGTATTTTTATGAACCCTTCAGTATTTCCATATTGTATGTCTGAAAACATATAAAAGCAGCAGTCTCTATTTTAAACCTATGTAAAATCTGACTGTTGCTGATCTACATGACATGAATTTTTCTCTCAAAGTTAATGTTTTGAAAATCATCTGTTTATGTGTATAACTGTAATTGATTCATTTATTTTACCATTTTACAGTGAAATTGTACAAATATAACATAATTCATTACTCCAGTTAGTTCTAATAACATTGGACAGTTCCTAATTTTTTGCAAACTGTGGGAGTTTTTGCTCAGATCCACATGAACAAGAGCTTCTTCAGGGTCTCAATTTAGGAGTATATTTTCCCATGTATTTGATAATACTTGATTTCATCAAACTTTAACATTTTTGCGAATGTGGTAGGTATAAAATGTCATCTTTTGGTGTTGCTTTCAAATAAATTTTCTTATTATATGTGTATTAGAAATTAGAAAATATAGAAAAACATCAATATATTAAGAATATCATGTTCGCAACACCCAAAAAGTAACATTTTTAATATTTCAGTTCAAATCCACCTATACTTCTAGATCTTTTTAACCAAAGTGAGATTGTACCCTATGTGCTGTTGGTAATCTGTTTTTAAAATTAACAATTTTGAACTTTTGATTTCAGGATATTTACATATTTTCTAATTTCTATATCATTTTCATAGTTTTGAACAGACCTACGTATTCTTTACAGCTTGAACTGTAAAGGTTTGCTTGAACTGGTTTCTGATCCAGGACTATGCAGTGTAATCCATTTTTACATTCCTAACCCTCTTGTGTTCTTGTGCAGTCACTTTTTATTATATTGGCTTGCATAGGACATTTATAAGATATCCCATTTTTGTGGATTTCTCTAGTTGCTTCTCCATAGTGTCATTGTGCCTCTACATCTAATCTCTGTGAATTAAAGTTATGTAAAAGCTTAAAGAATTCAAGTTCAGCATTTTTTCTTTTTATTGGCTAGCACACACTACAAGTATACTTCATATCACATGCAGCCAGAGGGAAAGATATTTGATTGTATCATAGTTAATGATGTTAAAACTGATCATTTTATTGAGATGAAAACAATCAGATCATTTAAGTATATTGGGCATATCTCAGAGATATTTGGGATTGGGTTTCACTGCCATAATAAAGTGAATACTGCAGTAAAGTGAGTCACACAAAATTTTTTGCTGCCCAATCCATAAAAATGTTATGTTTACACTATACAACAGTCTATTAAGTGTGTAAGAGCATTGCATCTCAGGAAAATGTACATACCTTAATTAAAAATTCTTTGATGCTAAAAAAAATTACCTGCGCCTTCAGTGAGCAGTAATCATTTTGCTGGTGGAGGGTCTTGCTTTGATGTTGATGGCTATTTATTGATCAGCATGGTGATTGCTGTAGGTTGGGGTGACTGTGGAAATTTCTCTTTTTTTTTGAGACAGTCTCACTCTGTTGCCCAAGCTGGAGTGCAGCGGCAATCTCGGCTCACTGCTGTGGAAATTTCTAAAAGTAAAACAACAATGAAGTTTGCCACATCAATACACTGCGCTTTTATATGTTTTCAGACATGCAATATGGAAATACTGAAGTGTTCATAAAAATACAGGTCACTAGTTACTCGTTCATTTTCGTGAAATATTTCTCTGTAGCCTTAATGCTGTTTATAGCATTTTACCCACAATAGACCTACTTTCAAAATTGGAGTCGATCCTTTCAAAGCCTGCCACTAATTTATCGAATAAGTGTATGTAATAGTCTAAATACATTCCAACAAATGTTCATAGTATCTTCAACAGGAGTAGATCCCATCTCAAAAAAACACGTTTTGTCTTGATCCGTAAGAAGCAACTCCTTATCCTCATCTATTCAAGTTTTAAAATGAGATTTCAGCAATATAGTCACATCTTCAGGCTCCACTTCCAACTCTGTTTATTTTTTTCCTATTCCCACAGCATCTGAGGTAATTTCCTCCACTAAAATCTTGAATACCTCAAAGTTATTCATAAGAGTTGAAATCAACTTCTTTCAAATTCTTGTTAATCTTGATATTTGGACCTCCTCCCATAAATCACAAGTGTTTTTATTGGTATCTAGAACAGCAAATTATTTCCAGAAAGTTTTTCATCTTTTTCCCAGATTTATCAGAAGAATCACTGTCTGTGGCAGCTATGACCATACAAGATGTATTTCTTAAATAATAAAACTTGAAAGTCGAAATGATCCATTGATCCATTGGCTACAGAATGTATGTTGTTTTAGAAGGCATCAAAAACATTAATCTCCTTTTACATTTTTGTCAGAGATCTTGGGTGACCAGGAGCATTGTCAGACAGTGGTAATATTTTGAAATAATTTTTTATTTTGTCTGAGCAGTAGGTCTCAACAGGGGACTTAAAATATTCAGCAAATTATGCTGTAAGCAGATGTACTGACATCCAGGCTTTGTTGTTCCATTTATAGGGCTCAAGCAAAGCAGATTTACCATATTTTGGAAGGGTTATAGGATTTTCAGAATGGTAAGTGAGCATTGGCTTTAAGTTAAAATCACTAACAGCATTATCCCCTTAAAAGTGAGTCAGCCTGGCTTTTGAAGCTTGGAAGCCAGACATTGACTTCTCTCTAGCTATGAGAGTCCTAGATGGCATCTTCTTCTAGCAGAAGGCTGTTTCATCTACATTGAAGATCTGTCATTCAGTGTAGCCACCTTCTTCAATGATGTTACCTAGATCTTCCAGATAACTTACTGCAGCTTCTATTCATATATCAGCATTTGTTGCTTCATCTTGAGACTTTTTTGTTAGGGAGATGGCTTCTTTCCTTATACCTCATGAACCAACCTCTGCTAGCGTCAAACATTTTTCCTGCAGTCTTCTCACTTCTCTCAGGCTTCATTGAATTAAAGAGTGTTAGAGTTAGGCTTTGGCTTAAGGAAATGTAGATGGTTTGACCACCTACCCAGACCCCTAAAACTTTCTCCATATTAGCCATAACAATGTTTTTCTTTCTTACCATTCATGTGTTTACTGGCGTAATAGTTTTAATTTCCTTCATGAACTTTTCCTTCACATTTACAACTTGGCTGTTTGGTGCAAGAGGTTGAGCTTTGGGCCTATCTAGTCTTTTGGCATGCTTTCCTCACTGAGTTTAATTATTTTCAGCTTTTGATTTAAGGTGAGAGACTTGGGACTCTTTCACTTGGACACTCAGAGGCCATTAAAGGGTTATTAATTCATTCAATTTCAATATTGTTGTGTTTCAGTGAATAGGAAGGCCCTGAGTAGAAGGAGAGAGTGGGAATGGCTGGTTACTGGAGAAGTCAGAACACATGCATTTATCAACTAAGTTCTCTCTTTTATAGGTGCAGTGCATGATGCCCCAGGCAATTACAATAGCAACCTCAAAAATCACTGATCACAGATCACCATGCCAGATATAATGATAATGAAAAAGTTTGAAATACTGTGAGACTTATAAAATGTGACATAGAGACAGGAAGTGAGCAGATGTTGTTAGAAAAATGGCACTGGTAGGTTTGCTTGATGCAGGATTGTCACAAACTTTTAATCTGTAAAAAATGCAGTATTTGCAAAGCACAAGTAAACAAAGAACAATAAAATGAGGTATGCCTGTAGAGTTATGAATTTTTCTTTGCACTGAAAAATAATTGGTGTGGTGTTACTTTGGCATCAATAATTCAACTAGGGACTTTAATCTCTATATTCCCTGTCTGAATTAATCTTACCATGCTTTTAATTTCAATGTGCCTATTCCCACTTACAAAAGATGTTAAACTATTTATGTATTTATTGGCTACTTAATCTTCCTTTCCTGTAAAATACCTATTAACTGAATTTTGCTCATTTTTCTATTGAGCTATTTGTGTTTTTTAACTGATTTGTAAACTATATATTTTTGAAACTAGTCGTTTGCCATTTATATGTGTTACAGATACTTTATCTGGGATTGAAGATGTATTTTCTAAACTTTAAGTTGCTTTGGGATTACAATAATTCCTTTGAATTTAAGTATAATCAATTTAAAACATTTTTATTTACAGTTGTTATTTGGTGTGTGGTTTATATGTAGTCCTCTGTTCAAGAATACCAAGATATTTTTCTGTTTTATTCTATATTTTTAGTTGCTGTTCATGTTTAAGCCTTTAAGCCATGTGGGATTCACTTCTGTGTATCTTATGGGAGTGGGATCTTATTTAATTTTTATGCTGATTATCAATTTTCTCAGCATCATTTATTGAGTAATCTATACATCCTCTAATATCTACAATATTAGATAATTTTTTGTTATTTATTTTTTTACTGTATGTTACTTTTTTTTCTCTATAGTGTTTATATTATTATTATAACTTTTTGATAAGTTGTTCTCTGGTAAGGCAATTTTTCTCATTTAGTTTTTTTTTTTTTTTTAAGATGGAGTCTCACTCTGTTGTCCAGGCTGGAGCACAGTGGCACAATATCGGCTCACTGCAACCTCTGTCTCCCAAGTTCAAGTGATTCTCCTGCTTCAGCCTCCTGAGTAGCTAGAATTACAGGTGCCTGCCACCATGCCCAGATAATTTTTGCATTTTTAGTTGAGACAGGATTTCACCATGTTGGCCAGGCTGGTCTTGAACTCCTGACCTCAAGTGATCTGCCCACCTTGGCCTCCCAAAATGTTGGGATTACAGTCATGAGCCACTGCTCCTGGCCCCATTTAGGTTTTCATCCAGATAGTGTTGGCTATTCTTAGGCTTTTTTTCTTTAGAAATTTTAGATCAAGTTTTTAGGTTCTAGGAAAAATCTTGTTCAATGTGTCTTGTCTAGAGTTTTGAAATTGTCTATTTATCCACTATCCCATCAGATAATTCAAAAGTTGACTCAATAAATTATGGGATGAAATTTTGCTGATTGACACTTGAATTGAAAATTATATCCTTGCAGAAAAAACAAAAATGAAAACCTCATCCTGAAGGAGGTTCAACAATAGTGGTGAGGATCTGGATATTTCCTGGAAGCTGATGATCACTTCTGCAGCTTCACTGAGGATGAGCAAAAGGGAACACAATGGAGAATTAAATAAAACAAAGACCCACCCCCCATTTCCTAGAATTGTTCTATACTCACGGTAACCAAGAGCTAGTAGAACTCATTTTAAACTGGTCTTATTAACCAATAACAGTTCTATAGTCTTCATAAGAAGCAAATGTCAGGATTGTTTTTAAGCCTGCATAATCCCTTTAGTGGCAGGTTGCCCTAGTGAAGACATCTCTGAAAGCCAACCAATCAGTGGCAGCCTCATAGTATGAAAGTCATTAAATGGGTAGGTGACTCAGCCCAGTGACATCAACCCTATCCTGACCTCTATACCCAAAGACGAAACGTGCCGCTAAAGCTGTAGTCAATCACTCCCACTTCTTTAAACAAAAATCATCTTTATCAAACTTATGTCTACAACCTCCTGCCTCAGTAACCAACACAACTCAAGACAAAATATTTTCTAAGATCTACAGTTTGCTTTACATTAGAAAGACATGACTGTCCAGCATAGCTCTACTTCACTTAAGTAAGCAATGAATTATATTCATTGCTTCATATTTTCAAGGGAAAATCTTATTCTTGACAATAGTATCTTCTTAGACAACAGCTCGTATGATAGACCAAAGGACAGGAAGACAAGGGATTTGAAAGAGGAGGCACATGGATGTATCTACATAAATGGTTACAAAGCATGCAGAATTATTGTGTTTTACATTATTAATGTTCACAAGTGCATCCACAGACCAGTCACTCAACAGCCAGTATTTATGACTCATCCTTTATAATTCTTGGCTGGTCCAATACTTCTCCAATGGGTCTATGAATGGAGTGGTTTTGGTGGCTAATATTGAGATTTTGCATGAATCAAATAGCACAGATTCCCACTCACCAAGGCTAATCAAGCTATTGCCATTGTTGAAAGCCCAATATTTCTTCTGAATTCTCAATGTGACAGCTCATAAAGATCAGAAAACTAATTGGTGGGGGTTGATTTTATCGAACCCCATTTATCCAGTGGAGCAGGTGATTCATCCTTCTCAGATGTAAAATATGTCAGTCACATTCAAAAGAACAGGGACCATGGCTTTTTATATTAACCCTCTCATGCTGTATCTATTGTAAACCAACATGGAACCACTTTGAACACTCTCTGTCAGACTGAATGATGCAGGGCAGGAGCAAAGAAGTAGAAAATATGGGATATCATTGGTGACCCACCAAGTCTTTTGGCTTGAACTTTTGTCTAGCTATTGCTACAATAACCAGCTCTGCACAGGTGTGGCATGGCAGCACTTTGCCTCCGCTGCTATCTGTTGCTTTCTGAGATGTCTAGGGAGATGCCTGTACTCATGAATGAACAGCCTGGAAGTGTACGGGCGTTAATGACACAGAGCCATGTGCATCATTGAAGGAGGGAAGCATTGGGAAATGGTTGCTTTCACTCTCCCGCTGCCTCATTCCTTTTCCCTGAAATGACTCCACAAAATTTACCAGCTGGAAGCAAGCCTTGTCTCAGTTCTGCTTTCCAGTGAAGTTCAGGCAAGACATTATCTACTATTACTCCAGTAGACAAATGAGAAATGTGAGCGTTTGAGAGATTAAATAATTTGTTTAAAGCCTCAAAGGCAGTAAATAGTGTGGACAGGATTTAAGTGCATGCCTGTTTGACTGCTGTTTTCAGCACCATCTTTAAGATGTCATGATTATTATAAAACATGGCCTTGGAACAAATGACTTACCATTTTTTGAATGCTCCAGTTTGAAAATTTTCTGTTATTCTATCTATGAAAAGGAAATAATTTAAATAAATCCTAAAGTTGAAATCTAATTACACCATCATAAAAGGTTCTGGATATAATATTGACCTAATAAGAATACAAGAAGTGATGATGCAGATGCAATTGTTGTAACCAAAAAGATTAAGTTTGAATCTCAGAGTTTCTACTCACTAAATCCCGGGTAAGTTATTTAATCTTCTCAAAACTCTTTAGTAGAAAAATGTGCATAATAATGTTACATGAAGAATTTATAAAAGGTGTAGTCATTTAAAAATACATACAGCATTTATCTCATTGACTGGAATAATATAAGCAGGCAACAGGCCTATAAATGTTGGTATTTTACAGGACATTAAGCACAAACCTACAACAACCTAAAGTGCTAAACAGAATTGAAGAAAAAAGAGAAAATTCAATGGCATAAAGTAGTAATTTGTTTGTTGTATGAATAATGAAATAGACATTGTGTCTCGACTGTGAAAATGTCTTTGGAATGCTTTAAGAGTCTAATGTTGCTGTGTTTCCTGTGGACCTCATTCTAGTTTGCTGGACTTCTGGGGTAGGGGACCTCCAGGTACAATGCAACCCCAAGCTTCTTGGATAGGAATTATATCTAAAAAATAACCATAGAGAATATCTGAAAGAGAGAGAGAGAGAAAGAGAGAGGAGAGAAAGAAAGAAAGAAAAAAAGAAAGAAAGAAAGAGAAAGAAAGGAAGGAGGAAGAAAAAGTAAGCAAGGAAGGACTGGAGAGAGGGAAGGAGGGAGGGAGAGGAGGGAGGGAGGGAGAAAGGAAGGAAGGGAAGAAGGAAGATAAACGGTAGGAGGGGGCGAAAGGGTAGGAGGAGAAATTAAGGGAGAAGGAAAGGACTCCAAGGAGAAAGGAATACCTAAGAACTGAAGACCCCGGAAGATCACTTCACACGAACTGAATACTTTTAACAGCTTTGCTCCTCACGTGAAAACTCTTTGGTCTGTGGTTTGGTTTTATCTTTGGCTCCAGTTCTCAACCATGACAGGGTGTCATTTCTGATGTCAGCCAGGAGCAAAGACTCTTGAGTTCCTGTTGAAGTTGAATTTTGTAACCATAACAGGATGTAGGCCAGAGAGCAGTCATGTAGCTAACCATGGTGCCACTAAATCCAAGGAGCTTTATTTTGGGTGGGTAGGTACACAGATTTTCTATAAAGAGAATATATATATATATATATATATATATATATATATAACTTCAGGGAAAAAAACTTCATTAAATAAATTAAATGGTACAATAAATACACAGTCTACAATGCATCAAACATCCATGTGTCTTATTGTCTGAAAAGAAGGCTACTGAGGGTAATAGAATCACATAGAATTACCAGTAGCTTCCAGCTTCAGATGTGTTAGCTGGAATATTCATAGCTAAGAGCTACAAGTCCAGCTAACTTGCACTGAGCACTTATTCTATGCTAGAAACCTTATATATGTTGTTTCATTCAGTTCGCACAAAACTCTGTGACAGGAAACCACTATCCCCATTGTAGAGATGAGTTAAACTCAGGTTAAGAGATGTTAAAGAACTCCACCAAGCTCGCAGTTTGGAAAGGAAGAGAATTGGGATTTCAACACAGAATGGTCTCAGTTCTTTTCAGGTAACATTAACTGTGCAGCAAGTTTCATGGCACCGGGGAGCCCAGTGGGTCAACCGGAGAGGAGGACCTTGGCCAAGCAGGAGCACAGAGCTGGGCCGGGGTGGAGATCGGGAGCAGGTCAGGCTTGTGAATGAGACTCAGATGAAGACAGCTGTGGGAAATCAGAACTCTGAGGAGAGCCAGAAGCAGGATCTCAGAGTCCACTCTGAAATGCGGGAACGAGGAGCAAGGGCGGCCTCTGCGCTTGAACACAGAAAGCCTATCCATGCCCAGAGCTCGGCGGCTCCGGCTGAGGTCACCTGCAGCTCATGCAGTCTTTTGTTTGCCTCCTGTGCTCCCAGCTGATTTGGACGTCTGCCTGCAAGACACGGTTCCAATTAGTTTAAATATGCTGCGCCAAGCTTAAATAAATATTAAAACACATTTCTGCTGCTGCCCCTCACTCTTCCCCCATTACCTAAGCAGGAATCCTGATGATTCAAGTGCAACAAATCCCAATAGTTCTCTTGTTTTTATCTGTTAGAGAAGCCACTATCTAAGCCACATGATTCAACTCATCTGTGTACCATCAGTTTCGAAAGAGATGAGGTTCTATGCAAGAGCTGAAACATGGTACCAAAAATTCTAACTGGGAAGCCAAGATTCCAAGTTATGACAAAAGTATCTACGAATTATGACTTCTATCTTGCTTTTGTTAATTTACCTTTTATATCCAGCATGCTTTCATGGAGCTTCTCTTATTGGAAAAATCATATGTTAATGCAATTTGTGGGATGCCAAATTAAACAAAACAGAATAAAATAATGGCAAAAATGTAATGTTCCCTCATGAAGCAGAGAGAAGGGAGTTAGTTACATGGTAATATAGGAAGGGAAAAAAATACATGTATATTTTTATAGTATTACAAAGGCACACAGTTAAAGTGGTGCAGGTGCGATACAGATAAAATATTAAGTGGACTTAGAGACAGAGACCATGTCCATTTGGATAATACAGAACAGGCTTCTGGCTGGAAGAGGCATTAAAAGCAAGTTGGGAAACAAGGACTATGTTTGCCATCATAAGGACATAAGGACTTTGGATTAAATTCCGAGTATAATGAGAAGGCATTGGAGTCTTTGATCAGAAGAGTGTCCAAGCGCGTTCATAAGAGGGATCACACTGCTTCATGGGAGGGTTCATAAGAGGGATCACACTGCTTCATGGGAGGGTTCATAAGAGGGATCACACTGCTTCGTGGAGCCTTGAGAGCCCACGTGGAATTGTGGGCCTGCTTCCATCACAAGTAATCTCTATGATTAGTTTCTCTTCCTAATACTCATTATCACCTAAGGCCTATATTTATTTACTTATTTGTCTGCCTTCTACAAGTAAAATGGAAGTTTTATAAGAACAAGGTCTTTGCTTTCTTTCTTCCATTATCCCAATGCCTAGAACACAATAGCACACAGCTGGCTGCTTGATAAATACTTAGCATTTGTCAATTGTCAATTATGAGATGGAGCCTTACATAGTCTCTTTATTTAACCCCTGTGTAGACACTTACCCTTGTTTCCATTTTATACAGGAAGGAACTGAGTTTCTATAAGGTTATCAATCTAGACCGAATCACTTGAGCACATCTCCATGTGTGAATATTTGTGCTTGAAGGTGAGGATTTCGCAGAGGGTGGCTTGGCTCTCTGGCAACAAGAAGGGGAAATGGTTCCCAACCGAGCCCACAGACTTTGTAAATTGAAAGGAGCCTGTGTCCTTGGTGGAATCCTGTGGAATGTCACAGAGGCCTGGCTACATTAAAAGTCTAAGGTGGTGGCTCTTGAAACTTCCTGTCACTAGACTCACCCGGCCACCCGTGGTGAGGGCAGAGGATTTTATAAAATACTCAAGCCGGTTACCCTCCCCAGATATCTGGGGTAGGCAGAGACATTAAGAGATTGTTATAAAGACCTCCATGGCCCAGGGTGGCTTGAAAGCATCAGGGTGGATTCCATGTCTCCAGCAAGACACAAGGAAGGGAAGTAAAGGAGGGTCTGCATATGCTTGGTGGCCACACAGACTGGAGTCAGGGGCATCTCAGTGTGATTTCCAGTGGGATGTTGGCCACCTCAGCAAACCCTGCATGGCGGCAATACATGGAGACAGGCCATGTCTCCCGGCCCCCAGTCAGGGCCGGGGTCTCATGGGAGTGCCCACCCTGATAGGATGCAGCTCAGCATTGGCCAAAAAAGGCAGAAAGAAATCAGGACTCAGAACAGAACTTACCTTGAATTGAACAATGGTAAGGAAGTATTTGCATACACCTGGCTGTGTGGACGGAGATCCTATTTGCCGCGTGCTGATTTTCATCCAGCACTGCAGGGATTGCACAAGCTGCTTGTGTCTGCCCCACAACCTCAGTACAAACCTGGAATTGGAAAGAAGTCCTTGGAGAGGTGACTGTGAACCTGAGGGACGAGGTACAGACAGGAGGGAACTTTCAGAAGTTAGCGTGGATTCTGCTAAGAAGTTTGCAGTGCTGAGATGGGGTTTGCAGGAGGGCTGGGCGGTATGTTAACTTGTCAGCATAGATAAGGCCATGTGGCAGAAGAAAAAGAGAAAGGTGGAGTCAGCTTCCCTCCCTCCCTGTTTGCTGACAGCTGCGTTCAGGGCCAAAGATAGGAGAGCAGATCCGCCCAGCTTCTAAGCCCAACCAAACCATTCTCCCACTTTTTAAATCAAACACGTGATACACCAGGTTTTGCGCTTTTCCTGTGAGGAATAATCATTCTCAAAGCCCGGTATTCGGCAGGTGAATCCTCACTTTACGACCTTGAAGAATTGACTAACTTTTGTAGTTAGACAATGAAGGGCAATCCTAATAGCAACTACTCTTGCTGTAACCTAGAATTGGAAATGATTTGACAGAATGAGAAACTGCAGTGGGGAGGAGTGACCCACAGCTATAGTGAGACATTGGCCACATGGAGATAGAACTCAGGTTTCCCATCTGCCAGCTCAGTGTTTTGCTGTTGTTGTTGTTTTCTTCTCATCTTTTCCTGCATTGGTTTCTGTCCTTGTATCATTTTCTTGGATAATTTGTGTGGGTAAATGTCTTTGCAAGACATTTTAAAGGAAAGCTAATTTTTAAGCCTATTATTAATAACATAAAAGCATTCCTGATATAATTCCTGCCTACAAAAAAAACAAAGCAGGCATCCACTGGTGGCCTGCTTGCCTTTCTGGTTCTAGGATTTTAGCTATGCTGCTGAAGCACCATCTTTTCCTTCTGGAAGTTTTCTAGAACATGAGCAGCTTTGCTTGGGGTTGGGGGGTGTCCTCTGTGGAGCAGGTCTGTGGAAGAGCTGGCTCTGCTGTAGCCTGAAGGCTGGGTGTCTATGCAGATTTGGAAGGGGGATCTTCTGCTTTCATTGCTGACTGAAAGCAGAAAAGCTGTAAAGAAATGAAAGAAAGGACCTTCCTGAAATCCAACTTACAGAACCAACAAAAGCTAAAAATCCTACCCAATCCTAAGGGCACGGTTCAGACGCGGGGCAAATTTTACATCTGTCAGACCTGACCTTGCCCTGTTCCCTAATGGAGCAGACCTGTTCCCCTCCCAGTGAGTCCCATTAACCCTTTGAAGATAAATCCTAGGTGAAAATGCTCTTGGACATTCACCTATTGCAATGTGTGCATATGCACAGAACGGACGCCCTGTGTGCAGGAGAGACTTTCTGGGCAGTGAGTTTGGATATGCAGAAGTGTTGGGGGCTCTATTTGAAGACCTGGGGACAGGGGAAGTTTGAGAGTTGTAGGGTTTTACAACCATAAGGGAAATGGGGCTTTGAGGCAATCAGGCCGATGAAGGTTAGTGGTTACGGGTTAAGCTCCTGGCTTGGGGGTGAATGCAATGCTGGGCCCTCTATGTGGTGCACATGCCAGGGAATGCTTGGGGCTTAGTGAGGAAGGAAGAGCAGGCACATCGCTGTGCATAAAGCCCCATCCTAACTGTGTGTTTACCTCTGCGCAGCAGGAGAACTGGAGGAATATTCCATGAAGTCACATCCATGGTTACTGCTCGGCACTGGGAAAGTCATAATCCCCCTGTTCTACTACATTTTTGGGGATTTCTGAACTTTATATAATAAATAGAAAGTTTGTAAAAATTATTTAATGCTTTGCCATTTTTTCCTGATTCTAAAAACAGCATAATTTTATTTTTGAAAATGTTGTACAGAACAGCTTGAACAAAACATTAAAAATCCAAAGTTTTATCGCTCAGAACTGCCATTACTAATCATTACTTCTTTCCATTCAGTCTTTTCATCTACACAAATATGCACTTCTACACATGGATGGACAGATGTGTATATATTTTATATCACAAAGATGGAATCTTTCTGTATACGTCTTGCTGAATTTTTATGGTTTTTATCTGGTGAATACATCATCATTACATATGTCAAAAAATACTTCATAAAATTTGTTCAGTACAATGTTTAATTTTTAATTCTTCTATAATATAACATTATAAGTGTGTAGGAGAATAAATTATTTTAGCCAATTATTTCCATGGGACAGTTAATTTATTTTGATATTGCCATTTTAAATGCAAAAGTATGATGAATTTCTCATTTACAGATGTTGTTTTATACTTGGCAGATTAATTATTAAGATACATTCTGAGAAAAAAATTAAAGAAAAAGAGAAAACATGCATTTCTAAGGTTTCTTAATATATTGTTAACTTGTCTGGAGGATTGCTCATAACAAAAATTTTGGAGAAGTCTTAGAGTTTCTGCTGCTCCATACCCATGCCCATTTCAGATATTATCATAGTTTCTATTCTTTCACATATACTGTTGTTGAGTTTTAAATTTATGTATCTGTGTGTGTGTCTGTGTGTGTGTGTGTATTCCAGAAATGAGTGCTTGTCAGATTTGTGGTTTGCAAACATTTTCTACCAGTTTGCAACTTGTCTGTCCATTCTTTTTGTAGTCTTTCACATTGCAAGGCTTTTTTTACAAAACAAAAAAACCCCTAGAATTTTTTTTTTTTTTTGTGATTCTGAATTTTTTTTTTTTTAATTATACTTTAAGTTCTAGGGTACATGTGCACAACGTGCAGGTTTGTTACATAGGTATACAAGTGCCATGTTGGTTTGCTGCACCCATTAACTTGTCATTTACGTTATTTCTCCTAATGCTATCCCTACCCCTGCCCCCCACCCCACGACAGGTCCCCATGTGTGATGTGTCCAAGTGCTCTCATTGTTCAATTCCCACCTATGAGTGAGAACATGCGGTATTTGGTTTTCTGTCCTTGTGATAGTTTGCTCAGAATGATAGTTTCCAGCTTCATCCATGTCTCCGCAAAGGACATGAACTCATTCTTTTTTATGGCTGCATAGTATTCCTTGGTGTATATGTGCCACATTTTCTTAATCCAGTCTATCATTGACGGATATTTGGGTTGGTTCCAAGTTTTTGCTATTGTGAATAGTGCTGCAGTAAATATACGTGTGCATGTGTCTTTATAGCAGCATGATTTATAATCCTTTGGGTATATACCCGGTAATGGGATCACTGGGTCAAATGGTATTTCTAATTCTAGATCCTTGAGGAATCACCACACTGTCTTCCATGATGGTTGAACTAGTTTACACTCCCACCGACAGTTAAAAGCATTCCTATTTCTCCACATCCTCTCCAGCATCTGTTGTTTCCTGACTTTTTAATGGTTGCCATTGTAACTGATGTGAGATGGTATCTCATTGTGGTTTTCATTTGAATTTCTCTGATGACCAGTGATGATGAGCATTGTTTCATGTGTCTGTTGGCTGCATAAATGTCTTCTTTGGAGAAGTGTCTGTTCATATCCTTTGCCCACTTTTTGATGGGGTTGTTTGTTTTTTTCTTGTTAATTTTTTTAAATTCTTTGTAGATTCTGGATATTACCCCTTTGTCAGATGGGGAGATTGCAAAAATTTTCTTCCATTCTGTAGGTTGCCTGTTCACTCTGATGGTAGTTTATTTTGCTGTGCAGAAGCTTTTAAGTTTATAGATCCCATTTGTCTGTTTTGGCTTTTCTTGCCATTGCTTTTGGTGTTTTGGTCATGAAGTCCTTGCCCATGCCTATGTCCTGAATGGTATTGCCTAGGTTTTCTTCTAGGGTTTTTATGGTTTTAGGTCTAACATTTAAGTCTTTAATCCATCTTGAATTAATTTTTGTATAAGGTGTAAGGAAGGGATCCAGTTTCAGCTTTCTACATATGGCTAGCCAGTTTTCCCAGCACCATTTATTAAATAGGGAATCCTTTCCCTATTTTTTGTTTTTGTCAGGTTTGTCAAAGATCAGGTGGTCATAGATGTGTGGTGTTATTTCTGAGGCCTTTGTTCTGTTCCATTGGTCTATCTCTCTGTTTTCGTACCAGTACCAGGCTGTTTTGATTACTGTAGACTTGTAGTATAGTTTGAAGTCAGGTAGGATGATGCCTCCAGCTTTGTTCTTATTTCTTAGGATTGTCTCACATTGCAAGACTTTTCATTTTAATAAGGCTCAATTTATGAATTTTTCCTTTTGTGGATTGTGTGTCTGGTGTTAAGTATACAAATTGCCTAATTCTGAATTTGACAAATGCTAAGAATTTTTGTCTATAATTTCTTCTAAAATTTTATAATTTTAAATTAAGCCCATTACCCATTTGGGGTTAATTTTTGCATAGAATATGAGGTTTAGGTTGAGGTTTTTGTTTTTTTTGTTGTTTTTTGTTTTTGCCTATAGATGTCTAGTTGCTGAGCAATCGATTCTCAAAAACATATTTTGCAAAAAGCCACATTATTTAGTGACTCTATTTAGCCATTAGTTTTTTAGTTGCTTTACACTGAGTTTTCAGATATAGTCTGCTTTTATTATTTTCTTATTACTTTGGTTATTAAACTTTGTTTCCTTTGTGTTATAGTTTATTAGCTTTTTTCAAAAAATTGACAAGTGTATGCAACCATTTAAAAATTTGTGTTTGTATTTTTATCTTATTGCTCGCAGTGATTGTAATCTATACACTTTCTAATTTCTGGAACTTATAATATTTGACTTAATATAGGATAATCAGAAAAATGTTCCACAAATATTAGAAACAAGTACTATATGCTGGTTGTATGCTATGGATTTTATTAAATATGTATTAAATCAATCTCATTATGAAATCATTTATTTTCTTCTATTAGCAGGGAACATCGGTCAGTATTTATATTGGGGATGGTGAACAGTGGTTCATCTTATGCCAATTAAACAGAAGTTGGTTAAGAGACCATATACTATGAAAAACATAGCCACAGAAAAATCATAATGGAATTGGATCCACCTTTCTTGATTTTTACCTACCAGTTAGACACTCTTTCCCCTGCCAAAGCCAGGTTCACTGTTTCCAGTATAAACTGACTGGCCAATGCCCATATCCCGCTGAGCACTGGCAGCCCAATAGACTGGTTCTTTATTGGACTCATACCTACATTTACTCTCTATTTGACGTGTATGCTTATTAAGAGCCAGTTGTATGTATTTTCAGTGTTATAGTTGAATTAAAAATTATGTACATTTATCATCTGTAATTGAGAAAAGAGAGGTTTTGTAGTTCTGGATTTAACATTAGACACATTCAGCACTGCTGTCAAAAAAATTGTATTGAATTTAGTAACACAGTGATCATTGCCGCAAGTTGGGGAAAATCAGAAAATTCTAGAACAATAGACATGCAGATTGTTTCAAAAGGATATCTAAAATTTTGCTTTTTGTTAAAAAAAGGGAAAACTGTAAAAGTTAAATTGATAAGAGTATTTTCATGAGACATTCTATTCCTATTAGTTTTGAATTCTTATACCTCTAGATTTTCATTTTATTATTAGTTGTAATAGTAATAGTGGTAAATTATTATTTTATATTATATTACTTCTATTTCAAGAACTCTGATTTCATCCATCTTTTAAACCACAATAACGATAGTTTTCCATAAAAGTCTTCATGCTAGGTTTCCAAAGTGTGTGTGGATGGAGGCTTCACTTTCAGTATCTCTGATGGAACAACGGAAAATTATGCATTCTTTTTCTCATTCTACAGAAAGAGAAAAGGATACACTAAAAGAAAGAATGACAATCATAACACAATGCTACTATCAGAAGAATATTCTCTTGCCTTGTAATTCTTCAGTGAACCTGCCCAGCACGAGATAGAAGTCAGCTTTCGAGAAGCCCTGGCTTCCTTTTCTTCCTCTCATCCCTGAATCTTGTTATGCATGCACTCAGGCTCCCTGCATTTTATAGAGGAGACAAGTAAAGACAAGCTCAGCCCCCTGAGATTTCAGCATACACTCTGACCACTTGCGAAAGCAAATGCTTCCTTCTTAAAATAGTATAAGATGACTTAGAAAAATAAAACATATTTACATAATAATGTCAGAATTTTCTCTTAATGTGACCTATGAGGTTAAAAGCCTTCCCATTCAAGAGTAGATCAAAGTTATTTGAAATGGAGATCTATAGCCCAGAGGGAGATGGGGTAGGGGGAAGACATTCGACATGGGATGAGAAGGACAACAGAGACAGAGGAAAATAAGCAGAAAAAAAAAGATGAAGAAAGAGAAAGTGGCAAGATGCTTAATTTGATGTTCCTACTAGGTCAGATTATAGTGGTAGGCTGGTAAGTGTAATGGTATTTAGTAGGGGCTGTCAGGGTTGGTGCTGGTCTCTTTAAGATAGGAAACTGGCTGGTGACTTTTGAGTGCCTACTGCACACCCAGCTCTGTGCTCAACACTGGGGGACACTGCAGCGAGGGGGTCCGGGGTACACACTCTGCTCATCAAGTGTCAGCAAGGAAGTTACCATGTGGAGCCAAACTTAATGTCCACATCCATTTTTTCTTGAAAACACAACAAATACTTAATGGATTATAATGATGTTACGCAAGACCCCATTTGTGGATGATAGAAAAAGATGTGAAGAATATAGTTCTTGCCATCAAAAGTTAGTAAATGCGCGGCCAGCCATGGTGGCTCACACCTGTAATCCCAGCATTTTGGGAAGCCGAGGCGGTCGGATCACTTGAGGTCAGGAGTTCGAGACCAGCCTGGCCAACATGGTGAAACCCCGTCTCTACTAAAAATACAAAAATTAGCGAGACATGGTGGTGCACGACTGTAATCCCAGCTACTCAGAAGGCTGAGACAGGGGAATCGCTTGAACCTGGGAGGCAGAGATTGCAGTGAGCCGAGATCGTAATGTGTGTTGAAGGAAGTAATGAATGAATCAATGCATGTATAATCCATACTTAGTATTTTTTACCCACCTCTTCTACCTACAAATGAGTAATAGCACAATGAGTTCAACAATTGCAGGATTTTTGTCTATCTTGTTTTATTTTCAGTAGCCTCATGTAACTAGACTGATATCCTGCTTCCAAAGGTGGAAATAATTGTATGTTCATATTACTTCAAATGTACAAGTCTTTAACTCAGAGAATATAAATTCACAAAGTATGAATTAAACAAAGGCAATCTGTAGAGAACCATTTTTGGTCCTCATTAGCCTTAGCAGCAGAAAAAGGCAGGAGATTTGCAGCTCAAGGGGATAAAAAATTATGGATTCCTAACCTTTCTGATAGGGTTTAGTGCAGATTTTGGCAGTGCGGACCCAGAATTTCTGAGACAGGTCTCAGTCAATTTAAGAAGTTTATTTTGCCAAAGTTAAGGACGCAGGTCCATGACACAGCCTCGGGAGGTCCTGATGGCATGTACCCAAGGTAGTCCCAGCACGGCTTGGTTTTACACATTGTAGGGAGCCATAAGACATCAATCAATAGATGTAAGATAAACATTTGTTCCGTCCAGAAAGGCGGGACAATTCAAAGTAAAGGTGGGACAACTTGCAGTGAGAAGGGGACTTCCACGTTATAGGTAGATAAAAGACAAATGTTTGCATCTTTTTGAGTACCTGATTAGCCCTTCCAAAGGAGGCAAACATACACATTTATCTCAGTGAGCAGAGGGGTGGCTTTGAATAGAATGGGATGCAGGTTTGTCCAAGCAGTTCCCAGCTTGATTTTTTTTTTCCCTTTAGCTTAGTGATTTTGGGGCCCCAAGATTTATTTTCCTTTCACAGCAGACAGAAGGGTAAGGCATTATTTCTGCTGCCTGACAATTTAGGTTTGCCACATCCAGAGACTCAGCCGGCAAGCCTTAGCAGCTACAGCAGGAAATTTGTAGTCAAGACAGAGTCTATAACTTTAAGACACCCTGGAAAGAGAGTGACAGGGCTCTTTCATGGGAGCCTAACTGACTACAACCATAACCTTTAGCTCCAGCATTTGGAGGCTGGACACCCTCACGTGTCTTAGCAACCTAGCAGTCCTTTAAATTCTGTTACTCAAAGCCTCTCCTGTTTGTATATTTTAGCCACTGCATCTCTGCCTATGGTAGAATAGCTGCATCATGAGCAGGGCACCATAACCTGCTTTTTATTAAAAGCCTAGGGGCTTTCAACTAATTGAGGGAACAGCCCTGAGCACTGCTTTGCAAACTTAGGCCCCATCTAAATCAAGTGGGAGAATTAATTAAAAAAAAAAAAAAAAAAGTCCCGGTGCTGTGGCTCAAGTCTGTAATCCCAACACCCTGGGAGGCTGAGGTGGGAGGATCACTTGAGGTTGGGCGTTTGAGACCAGCCTGGCCAACATGATAAAACCTCATCTCTACTAAAAGTACAAAAAATCAGCTGGGTGTGGTGGCACACACCTGTAATCCCAGCTACTCAGTAGGCTGAGGCAGGAGAATTGCTTGAACCCGGGAGGCAGAGGTTGCAGTGAGCTGAGATTGCACCATTGCACTCCAGCCTGGGCAACAAGAGCAAAACTCCATTTCAGAAAAAAAAAAAAAAAAAAAAAGAACAAAGAAAACACAGACATCTAGTTTCCACTCTGCCCAATTGCCCAATTCAATCAGAATGTCTGGCTTGGGGCCTGGGAATTAGCATGTTTAAAAAGTATCTGGTCCAAGTATGAGAAACTGGCCATCAACTTGGCTACTTAAAGTGAAGTCCCCAAACAACAGTGACATCTTTCAGGATTCACATTGGTCCTATGGGCCCAAAGTCAGCATTTTTCTAGTATTCTTAGGTGATTGAAATATACATTAGTGTCTGAGGCTAGAGAGATAATTTTTACCAAATAGCATATACAAAAGAGTTTAGTATCCAAAAGGAAGTCCTGAGTCCTCTACCAATACATTAGCAATGAAGCAGGTATTTCCCTGACCCTTTTGCGGGACTCGTGACTGGGTGCCCCATTTACCCAGGCCACAGCTTTCAACCCCTCACAGGAGGGAGCGTGAGAGTGAATGAGGGAGGAACTGAAGTGCATGAGTGCTGGAATCAGGTGGCTACTTTGTCACTGGCAGGAGCAAACACCACACACTCAGACCCATTGCATTCCACCCCTCACAGGTGAGGGCACTCAGGTGGGTGGATGCAGGAGCCAGGGCAAGTGCTTTTGGGCTCTAGCAGGAGCAAAACTCCTTTCAGGCCCCATGGCAGCATCTGGGAGGGTGCCCACACCCCTAAAGCCCCAGAGGGAGTGTTACAGTGCTTCTTTAGCTCTGCCATCCATGGACAGTTTAAGTGTTAACAGCTCAGTGGAACCTCTGCCTTTTTGTGTGAGGCAGCTGCCTTCTGCCAGCAAAGTCAAAGGTTCAGTATGACAGCCTCTTGCATTCACACTCATGGTACCCGAGTTCTTGTCTGGAGTCCAGGAGAAATGAGGTCACACAAATGAATTGAAAGATGGACAATGCAGAGGATTTTATTGCTAATGGAGGTGGCTCTAAGAAGGAAGGGGAACTGAAAAGGAGATGGAGAAGGTTATCTTCCCCTAAGTCCAGCCATCCCCAGCTGGATTCTTCTCAAAAGTTATGCCGTCAAGCTGTCCCTTTGAAGTCAAGCCACATCTCTCTGATGTCTAGCTGGGTCTGGGGTTTTTATAGGCACAGGACGGGGTGGGGTGGGGCCATGGGTGGTCTTAGAAAAGGTGACATTCGAGCAGGAGAACAGGAATGTAAGTTCTCACTTTGGGCCCTGGTCTCAGGTCCTCTCTAGGGACCCCCTCTCTTCTGCCCAGGATTTTCTTGCCTCCTGTCCCTATCAGCAATAACTATAAAATAAATGTTTGTTGAATTAATGGATAAATGTAAAATATAAAGAATGTGAAAGGATGTTAGGGAGGAAACATTACACGAAGTATTAAAATCCATATGTATATGATGAATAAAGGCCCAGGCAGAATGCTTATGCCTTACTTACTCCAAGTACCTGTATCGATTTAGTTCCCTGCGTCCTATTTTCAACAAGGTAGTTTAGAATAAATGTCACTGGTGATACATCAGAAGTTGTCACTAAGAGACACACAAAACTGTTCATTTTCGTTGCTAGTTTATTTTTCACATATGATGGAAAATTTCCAGCCAAATATTCTGGATTTTCTGCAAATGCATGATCCTTGAGCTCAGCAGGTGGCTCAGCTGCTCTGAATTTCTTTTTGGAGCTGGGTGGTCTCTCTCTGTGTATGTACACTTGTGGTTTCAAGACTCAGTTTCCTCATGCCTCCCACCTCACCCTGCCAACTCCTGTCCTTGCAGATGACCTGTTAGCTACGTCACAGAGATGGAGACAGGCCTAGAACCATCTCCCTCAGACCTCTTCAGAGCCATGAAAATGTGTGCATATTTGACAAATTGTGGCTGTGGCTCTTCCTCTATCTCTCAGTTGCAAGATCAACTTAGTTACTAACATACTGTCTTTCCTCCCTTCATCTATTGCCTCTCGCCCAGGCCTGGTGTTGCTCCAATAAGGAAAAATACATAAGGACAGAAATGCACTCACAAGTCACATGCCAAGGAATCTTACAGTCATACCTGAGGGTCAATGGCTGATAAAATTCAATGTTGGTCAGATTTTCAGAGATAGCAGGCAAGAGTATGATAAGGAACAGGGTATCTGGTGAGAAGAAGACTCACAGCAGTACCAGAGAGAGGGAAGAATATTGCGATGTTTATAAGAACTGGTCCTCATGGCCTTGGACATCACAACCCTCCAGGACATTAGGCAGTCTGCATCTTTATTACAAATCGTCCAAAATATCCTACCATGGGTGGAGGGTGTACCATAATAGCTAATCAAAGTTTTTGAATAAACTTTCAAAGACTTCATTTGGTGTTTGCACTTGTTATTTTTAGTTTTAAGTATGCTTTGCAAATATCAGCTAAGTAACTGGTTTCTACAACTCCAGGACATTTTTAAGTGTCTGCCATGTGCTAGGCATTGTGCTTTGCAATGAGGCAAAATAGCAAGAGACAGAGCTCCTGCCCCAGGGACTTATTTACCTTACTGTGAACTTTCACTCAGCTGTCATTTCAATCATAAAGAGATACTCTTGTCTAATTGATAGTTTCCAATGTTTACAGTGGAGATATTCTATGACTGACGTCTAAAAATTAGTTTTCTGCCTTCGCTAAGTTAGAGTTGCCTGATAGACCTAAAGAAGCAAAATCTTCTGGCTTTGGAAATCAATAATCTATTGGCAGAGCACCCAAAGCATGGTTAACATTAATTAGAATGTGGTACCAAAGCTGACCAAGGCAAAGCATTCCCAAATTGCAATTTAATAATTAAGAATCACAGATTATTACACCATTTTTTAATTTTTATTTTTTGTGGGTACATACTAGGTATATATATTAATATTCAATTTTTGTGGGTACATAATAGATGTATATATTTATGAGGTATATGAGATACTTTGATACAGGCATGCAATGCATAATAATTACATCAGGGAAAATGATACATCCTATTATCCTTTCTCCTAAAGTTTTAGAATATGACTTTTGGTGGTGCGTGACATTATGTGAAGAAAACAAGCAAGTGACTAAAACACACATACAAGCTCTGTTTTCTTGCATTCTCTATAAGAGGAAATAAGTTAAAGATGGACAGATTTACACTCCAGTGCTGCCCTGCATGTGTGCAGGATCAGTTTATCTGACTGAGCATACACCGAGAAAGAGCTGGAATACCACACTCCATTCCCTAAAAGAGAATTGGAAAGAAAGGTTTTGATGTTTATATAGTTTTAAGTTGTGGTGGTTCTTTGCATAACAGTGACACTTCTTTTAATTCCTATTTTAAACATACAGACATACATCATACATGCATACGTATAGTGTGTATACACACACATACATTCAAATGCATGAACATGCACACACACACACACACACACACACTTTCCACATCTTACAAACCTACACATATATGCAATGAAACCATATGTCCCAACAATAAGACTAGAGCCATATTCTTCATTTATAGGTAGAAATTTCAAAGTGAATAGTAAATTTTTTGCCTTATGGCTTGTTTGACAGTATAACTGATTGGATTCATCTCAAATATTCAGCCTGACCTTTATGATTCTGGTATTTGAGATGAATTAGACTTACTCCATTTCCTTGTGGATTTGTTCTACGTGGTTACCTTTTGTGGAACATAATTCGCCCTTTAGTACATAAGCTAAAGTGCCTTTTATTATTCCAGTTATAATGGCTTTTCATTGTATTTATTTGTTAAACATTCTAAATCACTGCAATTGTTTTTATCCTAAAATATTTTAAGTGCTGTTTTGTTATAGTGTGATCAATCACTTATCTTTTCAACAAATATTTGTCAAACACCCATGAGGGGCAAGGCAGAAGGCTATAGTTTATATTTATCAAACTCAAAACAAATAGGCTCTGTCCTCAAGAAACTGAAATTTCTAAACAAAGTGATGATACCAGGTAGAAGGGAAGTCCAGCAAAGTCCTTTGAGCATCATGAAAGGAAACCTATCACCAATAGACACCACCATAGAATGCTTCCCATAGAAGGGGGCCAGATCAGAGTTGATAGGACTGGGCGTGGACACAGAGAAGAATCCTCGAGGTAGGAGATGCTGGGGGAACAGAGGCTGGAGGCTGCAGTGTAACTTGTCAGTTTCCCCAGTGACTCACTTTTCTTTAGGACATGTCCTACTGCCTGAGTCAGATTCCTAGCCTTTAAGGGGCTACCTGGTCTAGTGGGTAAGCTCACACATGCCAGCTGCAGACACATCTGTGGTTAGAACCTGCCCTCTCCCACTTCCTGGGTGGATGACCCTGAGCAAGGTCTTTATCCTACCTGTGTCTCAGTTTTTCTGTCTGTTAACTGGAGATGCTAGAAATACTACCTACCTCATAGGGTGTCTGCGAGCATACGCATATGGTGTTCATGTTCTTGAAGTGATTGGAGCACAGCCTGGCCCATACTAAGCCAATAAATGCCGGCTTTCTCTCCAAGTAATTAGCCCACTTTTTAACTTTCTGATTAATAAAATCTCTGCTCTTCTTTCCTTTTTCCTGAAGGTATTTTTTAAATATTTACCAATGTGCTAGATACTGCTTTAGAGCCTGGGGTCTCAGGGATGACTTCGTGCCCTCTCACACCAAGCCCTCAGATGGTTTACAGGCTGGCAGAAGGTGTTGCTCCATATTTACCTCATATTAAGTTAAAAAAAGATATTATTATTAGAATATAATACTGTAAAAGTGCAGAGAGAAGAAAGAGGGAAAGACCAGCTTCATGAGGGATGTGATAAGAGATGTTGGCTTTGAAGGATAAACAAGAGCTGAGCAGGAAGACCAGATGCAGAGAGACCCATTCTAGACCTAGGGAAGAAGCACAATAAAAAAGAGGAGCATTTAGCAGTCTTCTACGTTTAGTCAGCTCTGGCTGACTGGAAGAGAATGCATTTGGACTTGAGGCTGAAAGGAGTGTCAGGACCAGGATGAAGAGGGGCTGGCTTCTGATGAATTGTAAGACAGAGACAAAGAATAAAGACAAGATTTGCAGATAATTCATAACTGTTGCTGACTTTTCTAGTAACCCGTAGGGACAGAACTTAGTCTAAAATGTCAAATAATTGCATGGGACCAAAATCTTCTGGAAAATTAGGATTAAACTTCTTTTTGGCATAAAAGTAGCACACACTCTTGCTTTTTACTTAGCTCCTTCAAATCCCAGAGAACTCAATAGAAAGATGCTTGTGATGAATACCCATCTGAAGAATAGACATTTGGAATTAAATAATTGTGACATCCATACAACAAATAAGTGATAATTCACAAAATCAGAAGGGCTTTACAACTATGTATTACATTGTTCATATTTTTCTTTCTAAAAAATTTTAAATTTCATACTATTAGAAATATCTTTTCATGGCCAGGCAGGATGGCTCATATCTGTAATCCCAGCACTTTGTGAGGCCAAGGCAGGTGGATCATTTGAGCCCCGGTGTTCGAGACTAGCCTGAAAAACATAGTGAAACCCCGTCTCTGCAAAAAAATACAAACATTAGCCAAGTGGGGTGGTAGCGCACACTTGTAGTCCCAGCTACCTGTGAGGCTGAAGTGGGAGGATTGCTTCAGCCCAGGAATTTGAACCTGCACTGAGCTGTGATTGTGCCACTGCACTCCAGCCTAGGCGAAATACTTCTTCCTTCTCATACTGCAAATTTGAACCTAAAATGGAGTCAATTATGCTTACTCAGAAAATAAAAACTTGTTTATAAGATATAAACTGACTTGGCCTGGTGTGGTGGCTCATGCCTGTAATCCCAGCACTTTGGGAGGCCGAGGCAGGTGGATCACAAGGTCAGGAGTTTGAGACCAGTCAGGCCAATATGGTGAAACCCCGTCTCTACTAAAAATACAAAAATTAACTGGGCGTGGTGGTGTGCACCTGTAGTCCCAGCTGGTCAGGAGGCTGAGGCCAGAGAATCTCTTGAACCCAGGAGGTGGAGGTTGCAGTGAGCCAAGATTGTGCCACTGCACTCCAGCCTGGTGACAGAGCAGAACAAGACTCTATCTCAAAAAAAAAAAAAAAAAGATATAAACTAACTTATGGAAAACAAAACAAAACAATGACATGTGTGTGACGTCTTAGCATGTTGAGTTATCTAGAAAGTCACAATAGAGAAAAAGGATTTTGATTTGCAAGAAAGGCCCTGTGGTAGGCGATCACTTCTTCCTGGGAATGGCCTGCAATGTATGAAGGTCAGATTGACAGATGCACAGAGGATTGGACAGAATCCAGAAGGCAGGATTTCAGCACAGGGCAGGTAGGAGTCCCTTGATGTGGCCTCTCACCCAAGTCACGTTTGAGGAAACAAGGTCCTAGGTGGGCTGAGGAGGGTATGACGTATGGGACAGGGGAAGGGTGGACATGGGGCACACAGAAATGAGAAATTTACTTACACAATTTGAACTGAACAAGCCAGACTTTTTCTTAATCCATGTTTCTTGATATTTGTATGTTCTCCATACAGAAACCAGTATCAATCTACCTGAAAATCTCCAAATAAATATAACCACACTTTAATGTGCTGTTACCAATGGTCAGGAACTTTCTCTTTTTGCTCTGTCAGGAGAGTCGTTTAAGATTCCTGTCCCTGGTGGAAGGCCTGGGCTTCTGGGCAGTGGTGCTGCTGTTTAAATAACCGAGATTATCAGCACAAATGCCAGTGGTCAGCCCCCCTAGAGACACTTGGTTTTTGTAACATTTGAAGTAGATTTGCATTCTCAATGAAAATTAATCTTTTCTAAAAACAGTGAAATGTACAAGCTTTGTTCAAGTAAACATCAAGAATGTTAACTTTGTCTGTTAAAGGGCAGCCATATGCAGTCTCTTAGAGAAATATTTTAGTGGGTTGAAAATTCTATTGGGAAACAAAATTCTAAGAGGAAAACCCCAAAATTACTATTTGCTTCCCAGGCATAGTTCACTGCCCCTCAAATTTTGTGGAGGCACGTCCTGGAGCCATTACTGCAGAAGTAAAACTCTTATTTTCCCCCAAGACATTGACTATGTTTATTGTCGACTGTTAAACCAGGGGGTGGAAAATCTTTTATGTAAAGGGCCATATAGTAAGTGCTTTGACTTCCAGGGATGTGAAGTCTGTCTCCACTACCAACTCTGCCTTTGGAAGCAGCCACAGACCGTCCTTAAATGGTAGAGGCAGGAATCCGCCTTTGGCTGTTATTCGCTGACACCTGTTAAACTTTCTTTAGATTAAGGTTTGCAGGATTTTTTCCACATCTTTTTCAAAGAGATATTTTTTGAAAATTGATTTTTAAAAATATGTACTTTCATTGCTTTTTAGTAGAAATTTATTGATAGCCACATATTTACTAAAATACACAAAAGAAAAAAGTAAAAGTTGAGGTAAAGTAATAATCTAAAATAATCACTTAATAGCACGACGCTTTTATGAAATAAATGTGAATAAAGATGGTTTATTAGATCTGAAAACTTGGTTTAACATTTCCTATTACAACACTTTGAACATGTGAATCTAAGATCAGTTCAATTTGCTGATTTTTAGTGTCTGTAATGGCTGTAAAAGGCATCTCACAGTGATATTCAGAAAGAATCCGTGTTTGTGCTTATTAAATTATGGTAGTGTTAAATCCCATATGCCAATTAACTAAAAATTGTGTTAAAATTTGTCCTGCAAGTTTTCATCTTTTACAATGTCAATCAGTTGTTCTCCAAACTAATTGGAAGATATTACATGTTTCTATTATTAACAGATGGATTATAATGCCACTGAAACTCTGGATTGAAATTTTTTATAAAAAATTAGAAACTATGTTTTCAAGATTTCTAGAAATGCACAAATGAGGTTTTTAGGGTTTTTTTGTTTTGTTTAAACAGGTGAATTATATTGCTTTTGGCAATAAAATTACAGTGATGGAAATATTTCTGAACACCTGTTTATATAATAATCTTACCAAATAGAAATGATTAAAAAAACACAGTTACTTCTGCACTCATCATTAAAATGTCATCTCTGCTCTGAAGGAATAGAGTCTGTTTGCATTCCTGTGGACAGCTGCTGGGAGGCATGGATCTGGTAGTCATTGGCTTGCTTTCAAATAGGCTCAGAAAGTGCTTGCAATAGAAGCAGAAGTCCCAGCCCTGCCATTCTCATCCTGGGTCACTTGTCCTTGCATTATTAGTACAATTCTAAATCTAATACTTTTCTGAAGTAATCTTCCAAAACAGTTGTCCTTTTTTTGAAAATATTCAGATGATATTAGAGAATATTATCTGTAAATTCATAAACAAATAAGTAAAAAATAAGCCAGTACAGATGGTCCCCAACTCGAGACTTAAACAATTTTGTGACTTTACAATGATGTGAAACCATTGCTTTTCACTTTCATTGCAGTATTCCACAAGTTACATGAGATATTAAACATTTTATTATAAAATAGGCTTTGTGTTACATGATTTTGCCCAACTTTAGGCTAATGTAAGTATTCTGAGCACATTTAAGGGAGGTTAGGCTAAGCTATGATGCTTGGTAGGTTAGGTTTATTAAGTGCATTTTTGACTTCCAATATTTTCCATTTTTGATAGATTTATTGAGATGTAATCCATCATAAATCAAGGAACGTTTATCAATAAATTTTGATAAAGTTAAACGAATGAGAGTGCTACAGTAATCCCCTACGTAGAATAGCTCTCCTCACAACTGTTTCTAGTTACCTTCCATATAGCATGTGATACATAATTATCTGATATATGGAAGACTGAGGATGCCAAACCAGTTCATAGAGTAATTATCTGTAAGATATAGTGTCTTTCTTATCTAAAAGATACATGAATGTAAAGAGCCATTTCTGAGCTTTCCTCTGAGACCCCAGTGTATGAACTTGGGAATCCTCATTGCACAGCACCCCATTTTGGACATTACTGCCCATCTCTGCAGTCAGGAACAAGTTTCTCAGATATCTAGAGTGCTTGGTTCAGTCAGAACTTCTCAGCCAGTCCCTTGAATATTGAGCCAATGATGCAAGTTTACAAAATGTCTATTTTCTATTGATTCCTTCAGTCGTGATTTGTGGAATCACGTGGTTCTTGGTGGTTCACTTTCTCACCTGACTCTTTGGTTTACCCCATGTTCTTCTAAACAATTTCTTTTTCCCATAAATGTCTAAGACTTGGTTCCTTTTGTTGATAACCACAAAACCTTATTTGATGTGCATGGTATTAATGAGTCTTTGTGAACAAATGCACATATGTGTTTATGTGTATGTGTTTATGTGTCTCATGTGTGTTTATCTGTCTATATGTGTTTATATGGGTTTAATTGAGTTATGTGTATGTATGTGTATGTTTGTTTCTCTGTTATGTATGGTTTATGTGTTTGTATGTGTTTGTGTGTATGTGTGTGAGTTTTATGTGTGTGTTTGTGGCTGTGCATGCACGTATGTGGGTGTTCATGTGTGTATATGGGATGTGTATTGTGTGTGAGTTGTGTGTATATTTGTGTATGTGTTTGTGTGCCTATGTGTAGTTTGTGTGTGTGTACGTATGTGTGCGTGTATGTATGTTTTTGTGTTTATGTCTGTGTGAGTTTTGAGTGTGTTTATGTCTGTGTCAGCCTTGTGTGTGTTTACATATGTGTGTTTTGTGTGTGTATGTTTGTGTGTGAAATGTGTGTACGTGTGTGCATGTGTGCCTGTGAGCTGTGTGTGCACTCATGTGGATGTGTATGTGCATGTGTATGTGAGTGTGAATTGTATGTTTGTATGCATGTGTATGTATTTGTGTGTATGTGAGTGTTTATGTGTGTATGTGCATACACATGTGTTGAGAGAAGTGCATAGTTTCACTCTGGATGAGGCCAAGTTGCGATACTTCCTTCCTCTACTCACTCAAAGAGATGGGAGAGGGAAGTGTCCTGACACCATGCCTTGTGTCCACTAACACACTTAGAGGGCCTTTCTAGAGAAGGAAAGTCAGGTCATAGCCCAGAAGGTGAAGAAATAAGAAAACACTAAATAAATTGCTTAATTTTTCACTATGCATAGATGAGGTTTGCAAGTCATTATAATTTCCTTCTTAAAGATGGAGTAACTCTGAAGCATCATAAGATTTGGAACATGCAGAGGATGGCCTCTGGGTTCCCTACAGTGTCTTATCTAGGCCTCTCAAAAACTCCATGTGCTAGACTTTATTATCTTAGTGCTTCTGTATTAGTAAAGATTTTGGGGGTATGCTCAAGGTTCAGAAACCCAACCAGACCTCCAGAAATATAGAGAAAATTTGAGATAACAAGGGAGAGCAATGTGCTGATAAGCTCCAACGTCACCAGGCTCCTTTCCTCATCTCTCATGCCTATGTCTCCTTCCAGGTCAGCCTCATTCTCTCCAAGTAGCTTCATAAAAAGGTTGAAAAAGTGGGTTTTAGCAAATGCCAAAACTCATATCTCAGAGCTCTGTCACCAGAGAAAAACTGGTTTCCTCACTTCACCTTCTTCAATTCAGAAAGGTCCTAGGCAGGGGCCTGTCTTGTTTGACTTGGGTTCAATCCGGTTCTTAGATGAATCAACTTTTATGGAGCCAATATATATGCCATTAACTTCAGCTATTTTCTCACGCTGGCATAGGATGAAAAAGAAAGAAGAGGAGAAGAAAGAAGAATAGGAGGGAGTGGGGAAAGGAGAGACATTAATGGGTATCCTCCTAGCCATTTCATTGACTAGGTGATGCCCTCAAGGGAGTCTACTGCAGGAGTCTTATCTTCCCCAGTTAGTCTTGGGGGCTGTGGCCCTGTCAGGAAATGGATATCTTTCCAAGCTGAGTCTCTACCACATCAAAATATGATTTTTAAAGCAGGATTTTCAAACACAAGCCAACTCATTTATGTAATGGTCACTTGAAGAAACAGCTGTCTTTTCCAGTCCTGGGGGAAATTCTGTCTATGTTGGATTTATTGATAAATGCTATGTTACTATATAATTTGGAATATAAATATTGGTCTTTTTAATATATTTTAAAGACAATTCAAGGAATTTCACAATTTATACTACATTTTTTCTTACACGTGGTCTTTGAAACTTAATTTTTTGAAATCCATTTTAACAGAAAATAGATTAGTCATTGCTTAGGCTGAGTGGATGGGAGGATAGGTGTGGGGTTTGTTTTTGAGGTGATGAAATGTTTTAAAAATGACTGTGGTGATGGTTGCAGGTATCTGTAAATATATTAGAAACAACTGAATTATAAAATTTAAGTGGGTGAATTATAAGCTATGTTATTTATATCTCAATAACACTGTTTTAAGAAACTTAATTTGTTTTACTAAATTAGATGCTATGCTAGTATAGAAGAATGGGGTCAAATACTCAACTGAGTGGGTCAATAAGTCACCGACAATAAGACATGGTAGGGATATTAAGAATAGTGAAGGACATTGCATATCATTATGACAACTAAGTAGGGAAATCATTAATGAAACATTTCCTCAATGATGCAGGCATGAAAATGGATCTTATTTCTTTATTGATTAAAGATTTACTAAGTGTCTTTTAGCTAAGAGTAAACAAAGGTCTCTAGGAATAGAAATACCACGAGTCCAGGCTCTGCCATTCAAGGTTGCCCTAAATCCCCTCCTATGTCTTCTCCTGTTCTACAAGGCAAATGTCCTCAAGCTAAAGTGATAGTTGGGAAAGCAGGATTGAAAGAATGAATAAAAGGCTGAGTACAGGAATAAATATATGAAACCATGTGGGTAAATAGAACTGGGTGTGGAAGAAGAGAAAAATACTGTGACGTTGGAGAATGTGAAGGTCTTCTGGGCAAACTTCACTTCCTAAGTGTCCCAGGCAGTGCAAACCTTCACATTCAATATGCACTAACTGAGGACAGTGTGTCTGGGTTGAAAGCACAATGGGGTGAGTGAGAGTAAAAGGCTGGGATCCTATTAAATAGGAGCAGATGGGAGGAAAACTGGGGCAGGAATTACAACCATAGATCTAAGGTGAATTGATTAGGCAAAAAAAAAAAAAAAAAAAAAAAAAAAAACCAACGAAAAAAGTCACATGTTTTAAAAGGGGGTTACTATAAAGAAAGGCTTATGAAGACCCTGCTTCAGTCAGAGGAGTGGGAACTGTCAACAGGCCAGGAAAACAAACTAAGAGAGCCACGATAGCCAAGAAGTAGCCTGGCGCTGGACAGGAATGTGCAATTGCCATCTCTAAACTACCTAATGAGTCATAACACATGATGCTTATAAAAAATCATTGGAAGAGGTCACTAGACCATCGAAGACTGAAGGAACTATTTGGATTTTCTGAAATGAATACATAACATATGCAATTTAGAGCCTTGGTAAATTCTGATGATTGCCTTTTTTTCTCTATTTTCTTACCATATACAAATTTTTGGAAAGCTTTAATTCTAAAAATGTTACATTAAAAATTACTTTCCCTAAGGTGCATCCAAACTTGTAGAAAACTAGGGTAATGGGCAGATCAAAATGGCTGGTGCATCTGGATGATTAAAGTGAACAGTACTGTTTTGTCAACACTAAGTCACAGGAAACACAGAGAAAGGGGAAGAGAGGTAGATTCATTTTGTTATTGGTCTCAATCCATTATTTCTCCCTTTTTCTGTTCTCTGAGCTACTTCCCTTTATGGTTCTTCTGAGTAAATAAGTAAATTTTCTTTCTTACCCCTTGACTTCTGATGGTCATATGACCAGCTTTGGCCAATAGAATGCAGTGGAAGTGATCATGTGCCTCAAGACCTTTGCCTTTCTACATGCTTGCTATAGTGGAACAAGCTTGAGCTCACCTTCTAGAGATGAGAGACATGTGGAACAGAGTTAAAGCTTCTCAGCCATCCAGAGTGGCCATACTAGACCAGTCAACACTCAGCAGACTGCCAGACATGTGGTTAAGCTTAGCCAAGACCAGGAGAACCACCCAGCTGAGCCCAGCCTAGGTCTTTGACTTGAAGACTGCTGAGCTAAATAACTACCTATTGTGTGAAGCCACTACATTTTGTGTTTTGTGTTATGAAGCGTTATTGCAGCAAAAAGTAGTAGCTGGCAACTAACTTTAGTGAGTATCTCAGAATTTTTCTGGTGCTATACTTGGCCCCTGCACTAGTGTTAGCTAAAACTATCGCTCTCATTGTCTATGTTCCACAAATAAGGAGTCCCATAGAAAGTAAACAATTTTTCCAGATCACTGAACTGGCAATACAAAAAAGATTTGTCTGACTACAAATCCGTGACTTACATTTTTCTTACAAGTTTGTTTTCTACTTTGCTTACTTCTGTTTTGTAAAAATGATCATCTAAGAGCAAAATCATTTAAAAGCAAAAAGACTGAATTTCTAAGACCATTAGTATGTTTGTGCATGTTCTGTGCATGACTGTAAGCTCCTAGCAACTTGATTAAGCAAACTGTAGCACCAATAGCTTAGTGGGAGTGAAATAACATATTTAAAATTGGGCAAAAAGTGGCCAAGATTTTTGTGACCTAATTGTGTTCTGATAATTTTGAATGTCAGTTGATCACATACACAACCATGTGGGCCTATAATTGAAGAATTCTCAGATATTTCACATTTATACTATATGAAGTATGAACAGATCTGGATTCAAATCCAGTTTCTGCCACTGAAGGGCTGTATGGTCCTGAGCAATCACTAAACCTTAGGTCTTGTATCAACACAGATTGAACTCTACATTAAAACATAAGTAAACCTTATAATTTATCTAAAGTAGTCCAATTTTTACATATGACAGATAAGAAAACATTAAATTCTCATTCTAAATAGTGTGGAAACACCCCATGCTATTGATTTCTTAGCATATCCAGTAAAAGACAGGTGCATGATCACTTCTTTACTGAAGTTGTAGACATCCTGAGAAGTACCTTGTTTCCATCTGTGACAATGGATGTGAGATGAGAGTGGCTTAGAAACCATGACATATTTTGTTTCTGCACATTTTTAGTCTGCTTATCTGTAACAAGTTGGCTGGTGCTTTTGCAGGCCTTAGATCACCGTCTCAATTCTTGGCCTGGCCCTTTCTTCTTCAATTCCAGGCAAAGCTGGAATGAATTAGGGTAGGAGTGTGTGGCATTCTCTCTGAGTCTGATTCTTTTTCTGCTGGTGTAAGCCAGTGGTTTAACCTTAATTTAATCTCACTAAGCAGCACTTTACCAATGCAAGATTAGCTTCCTTTCTGGAAGAAAAATTTCAAAGTTTCCATAACTAATAATAAATGGAAGTAGCATGAGGGTCACATACAAGTCTATTTTACAAGATTATCTTTCTTTTAATACCATAAAATATTGGAAGGAGAAGGGACCTTAAAGACAAGCTTGTTCAACACTTTCTGTAGAGGAGAAACTGAGAACCAGAGAAGGAAATGTTATTTCCAAGGTCGTAGAGTAACATGAAAGTTGGGCAGGGCCACGCAGCAGATCTCCTAACCCTGAAGTCAGTTATCCTCCCTACCATATGCTGCTTTCTTACTCTCCATCCCTCTACTGGGCTCTTCCAGAAGAGCCCTCCATTAAGATTTTTTTATTGGATATCTGTGAGCTTTCACCAACTTCTCTTAAGTGGCTCATATAATGTATATATGTCATAGTATATGTATATAAGTATATACTCTTCTATGTTAGTTTTACGCTGGCCAAATAATGTGCCTCTCCTTGTCTAGAAGGTGTTACCAGGAGGCCTGGGGCATTAGAATTCCCTTATTCATTTCTTATTGTAGACACCTAAGAGATGTCTATTCAATAATATATTGACTTAATAAATGAGAATTTTATTCTCTGGTAACAAAATGGAATACATGGTTAAAAAACCATTGGTGCATTAAAAATTTATATTTATGTTTTACACATGGCCATATGTGAGGGTTAATACTGATTGTCAACTTGATTGGATTGGAGGATGCAATATTGATCCTTGGTGTGTCTGTGAAGGTGTTGCCAAAGGAGAGTAACATTAGTGTCACTGGGCTGGGGAAGGCAGACCCACCCTTAATTTGGGTTGGCACCATCTAATCAGCCACCAGCGAATATAAAGCAGGCAGAAAAACGTGAAGTAATGAGATAGGCCTAGCCTCCCAACCTGTGTCTTTCTCCTGTGCTGAATTCTTCCTGCCCTTGAACATCAGACTCCAAGTTCTTTGGTTTTGGGACTCGGACTGGCTCTCCTTGCTCCTCAGCTTACAGCCCATTGTGGGACCTTGTGATCATGTGAGTTAATACTTAATTAAACTCCTCTTTTATATATATATATATATCTTATGTTTTATCTTAATTAAACTCCTCATATATATAATAGGATATATGTATTATAATAGGATATATATATGTCATTGTGTATCCCTCCTCCTCCTGCCAAATGTATTTACTTTTCAGCAAGTATAGTGTATTAGTCAGGGTTCTCTTAGAGGGACAGAACTAATAGTATATATATATATATATATATATATCTCCTATAGGTATCCTATAGATAGCGTATTAGTAGTCAGGGTTCTCTTAGAGGGACAGACTAATAGGATATATATATATATTAGTCTGTCCCTCTGAGAGAACCCTGACTAATACACCATAATTGCTGAAAAGTAAATATATTTGGCAGGAAGAGGGGAGATACACTATGACATAAAACTTTAGGCCATTAGGAATTCCTAGATCTGACATTTGCCTCAGAGTTTTTTGCCCATCCCTTCTGACCTGATGCTACTGTAGCTTTCAATGATCAGAAATAGGAGATGTGAAACAAAGTAAGACATGGAGCCACAAGTCACCTGACAGAGTGAACACAAACCCTCTCCCGAGAAGCACACTTAACACAGTTCAGATAAAATTTCAAAGAACATGGACTCATAGCCAAGAAACTCCAAATAAATGCAGAAAGAGAAAATATCAGAAAGGAAATAATAACAATTAGAGCCACAAAAATGATAGATACCAGAATAATTGGCTATAGAACATAGAATAAGTACATAAATTTGGGCAAGAAAATAAAATAATGCTTTGAAAATTTGATAAAAGCATAAGAAATTATCAGGAATTCCTCTAAAGTTTCCAAAAATTTAACCAAATTCAATCTGAAAATATATGTAATATTAAGCATTAAAGATATAATAGAAAGATTAAACAAGATAAGACCCAGCTGAAAAGAGAATTAGTAAATAGGATGATAGTTCCGAAGAAGTTATAGATCCAAATAAATAAAACATTGAATTGAGAGAAACAACAAAAAAAGAAAAGGATTAAGTGACATCATTGAGATTAAAATGGGAAAACACAAATCAAACCTAGTTAGAATACCAAAGGGAAATAATATAATAAGATAAAAGAAATACTCAAATAGCAAATGGCTGATTATTTCAAAAACTGATGGACGAAACCAATCTTCGGAGTTAAGAAAATCAACATATTCCAAAAAAGATGAATAAAATAAAATAAACATCTGTACACATTGTAGTGATATTGTAGGACGTTCAGGCCAAAAAACGTTATTAGAATATGCTGGTTTGAAATATAGATTATCTGCAAAGAAATAACAACATTAAAAATAAACATTGTATTTCAGTTATTCTGAAAACTGTCCACTCAATAACAAAAAGTTTGGCCTAAAAATTTCTATGGTTATTTAAGCAAGAGTTTACCAGTTTCTTAAAAAGTTAAACATAATGACTAACATATATAACTTAGCCATTCACCCCCTCCAAAAAAATGGAAAACATATGTCTCCACAAAATCTGTTCACAGTTGTGCAAACAACTTTGTTTGCATTTGCCAAACACTGAAATAAGCCAAACATTCCTAACAGGAAAATGGATAAATAAGTGATAGTAAAGACACACATATAATACATTAAATGCTACTAAGGGGAAAAAGCGAAACTAATGATACACCTAAGTACAAGGACAAGTCTTCAAATTATTATTCTAAGTAAAATAACCATAACTGCAAAGAATAAACACTGTACAATTCCATCTATTAGATATTCAAAAAAAATACAAACTATCTATAGTGACAAAAAATAGATGCAGTGTTTTCCTGAAGTTGGACCTGGAAGATGTGGATTAACACTGTATAATTTCATTTATTCAACATTCAAACAAAATAGAAACTATCTATAGTGAAGAAAAATAGGTGCAGTCAGGCATCTATTTTCCAGAAGTTAGGCCTGGAAGAACACGTGGATTGCAAAGAGGCCAAAAGGAGCGGTTTAGGTACTACATAAATGTTCAGAATCTTGATTGTGTTGGTAGATTCACATGTATGTATATATGTGGCAAAACTCACCAAATTGCCTGCTTTCGATATAATTAGAATTCAATAAATTTGTATAAAAAGACATGACTATTTAAATACAAAATCGTTGCTTTGTGTTGTAGAGTTTAGTATGTGTGTCTATGTAAGATATGCCTACACAAACTCGAGTAAAGAAAGGAGTGAATTGTCTTAGTTCATTTAGTGTTGTTATAACAGAACACCTGAGGTTGGGCAATATTTTTAAAAGAGACTTATTTAGTTCACAATCCTGTAGCACAGGAAGTAGAAGAAGAATGGCACCATTGGCTTCCGGTGAAGGACACATGCTAGGTGGAAAGGGGAAGCAAACCCAAGTAAAGAGAAAAAATTCAAAGGTCATCCTGGTTTTCTAATAACACTCTCAGGAGCTAGTGCATTCCCACAGGAACAAGTCTTCAGGGCAAGAACTTACTCACTCCCTGAGAATGGCACCAAGCCATTAATAAGAGATCCACCTCCATGACCCAAGCACCTCCCAACAGGCCCCACCTCCCAGCCACACTGGGGACCAAACTTCAACATGATTTTGGGTGGGAACTAACAAATCATATCCAAACTATAGCATAAACCTATACCATTGCAAGATTTCTATAACTTATATATACTAGTGTCAAATAATTTAAAATAAAATTAATAAAAATCGTAAAGTACTTGGGAGTAAGTTTAGCAAAAGTCTAGGACTTCAACATTAAAAAAATGGAAAATATCATTGTGAGAAACTGAAAAATACATTAATAAATGGAGTGAGAATTAATGTCATGACACCTCTTAAACTTTTAATTTGAGTTTTTCTAATGACTAATAATATTGAGCATCTTTTAATATACTTATTTGCCATCAGAATACCTTCTTTGGCAAAATGCCTGTACAAATATTTTTGACTTTTTTAATTAATTAATTTGTGTGTGTGTGTGTGTGTGTTTGTGTGTGTATATATATATATATTTTTTGTTTGTTTGTTTTGAGACAGAGCCTCACTCTGTCATCCAGGCTGGAGTGCAGTGGCCTGATCTTGGCTGACTGCAACCACTGCCTCTGGGGTTCAAGAAATTCTCGTGCCTCAGCCTCCTGAGTAGTTGAAATTATAGGCACATGCCAACACGCCCAGCTCATTTTTGTATTTTTAGTAGACTCAGAGTTTCATGCTGTTGACCAGGCCAGTCTCAAACTCCCGACCTCAAGTGTTCCACCCACCTCGGCCTTCCAACCTTCCAAAGTTCTGGGATTACAGGCGTGAGCCACTGTGCCCAGCCATTTTCAATGATTTTTAAATTTGTTATTTTTTATTGCTGATTTTTGAGAGTTTTTTATATATTAGGGATACAAGACCTAGATCGTATATGTTTTGCAACAGTTTCTCCCTGTTTGTGATGTCTTTTTAGTCTCTTAAAAGCGTCTTTCAAAGAGCAGAAGTTTTTAAATGTATTCTTCTATCTATCATGCTTTTCGTATCATATCTAAATTCTTGTCTAAAAATTGTCTAACTGGAAGTCTATGTTTTTTTCAAGAAGTTTTGTAGTTTTAGGATTTACATGTGAATCTATGATATATTTTGGTTTAATTTTAATTATGGAGTGATCTGGGCATAGAACGAGTTTGCTTTCATTTTATTTTTTTACGTGCAATGTGCAATTGCTTGCCACTATTTGTCTAAAAGTCTATGTGTTCTCCATGGATTTGACTTTGCAGCCTTGTCAAAAATAAGTTGTCAGTGTACATGTGGATCAATTTCTGAACTATTTTCTTTGCCATTGATGTATGTGTTTTTTTTTCTCCAATTGTACACTGCTTTGATTACTCTAGCTTTATAATTCTTGAATCTGGTATAGTCCATTAACTTAGTTCTTGTCTTTAAAAATTCTGATTCCTTTTCTCTTTAATATGAATTTTGGGATGGGTATACTTTTATGATTTGTTACATGAGAACAGAGCACCATCCTGAGGAGATCAATTATTCCTCCCTATTGAAGCATGACCTTCCGTGTCCTTGACCCAATGCACTATGAATCTTGAGATTTCCTGCCTGGCTGGTGGGAACAGGCATTGTTTCTGGCTGTGTGTGAGCACCGGAAACTGTTAACTTCATGCTTTTGGTGCTTCATTCCTTTGCCTCGATTGGTATCCTCACAATGCATTTGCTGATCTATGCTCAGCTGATGGTTTGAGGGGACCTTCTGTAGGCTTTTGGGATTCTGCTTCTGTGCAGCTGTCTCCTCTCCAAAACTTGTCCTTGAGAATCTGAACAGCTAAGGTCTCCCCAGATTTCCAATGTATTTTAAAGTTGACACTGTGTTAGCATTTAATTGGAGAAACATACTTTTTCTTAGTGGCCATCTAAAAAGTATATATTACAATAGGATTTATATTAAAGTAGAAAAATAATGTAGTCATGTATTATTAACCCTGGTCAGATGCCACCTCCTCTGTGAAGCCTTTTCTACCAGCCGTAGTTCCTTGCAGTGCTTCCAAAGCACTTAGCAACTGTATTAGTCTATTCTCACGCTGTTAATAAAGACATACCCGAGACTAGGTAATTTATAAAGGAAAGAGGTTTAATTGACTCACAATTCAGCATGACTGGGAAGGCTTCAGGAAACTTACAATCATGGTGGAAGGGGAAGCAAACAATCCTTCTTCACAGGGAGGCAGGAAAAAGAAGAATGAGAGCTGAGCAAAGGGGGAAGCCCCTTATAAAACCATCAGATCTCAAGAGAACTTACTCACTACGACGAGAACAGTATAAGCAGCATGAGGGTAACCTTTCCCATGATTCAGTTACCTCCCACTGGGTCCCTCCTCCCACAACACATGGGGATTAAGGGAACTACAATTCAAGATGAGATTTGGGTGGGGACAGAGCCAAACCATATCAGCAACTGATTTATACTTTGGAGAAAGTGGAAGGAGAGGAGAAAGGGAGGGGGAAAGATGGAAAGAGGGAGTAAAAGCGGGAGGGGGAGCCCACGAATATCTAAACTCTGAAGTATCTTTTTAAACACTTTTACCCCTAAGCATAATTTTTAATGACTCTGGGACTTCTTGTTTTTTTTTCCTATCAACTCTTACCTACTGACTATAACCTTCAGCCAGAATTTTACATTATTTAACCAGCAGTTAATGCAGAATAAAAGGTGAATTTATAAAGTATTTAGTCCTTTGGCACTTGAGACAATGTTTAGACTACCTTTTTAAACTATTCTCATTAATGCACAAGCACATTTATGACCAAATGGAGGACTAAGAAAAAATCACTAGTGGCTTGAAAAGACATTTTGCAAAATTTTGGGAACGTTCATTTACATCCATTTCATTTAAGTGTTTCTTAAATTAGTTCATTTGGTAATACATTATTCATCAAACAGGTTATAAAGTGTACTTGAATATCTTAAGTATGTATGTATTTGATATGCAATCATAGTCTTCTGTATCTTAGAATTCTCACTCAGCCCCTACACCTCCATATTCCCAGTGATCCCATGAGGTTTCATGGAAGTTTTGGACTTTTTCTAGTAGTTGAGCAGTAATAATAACACTTAGTATTTACTGAGCACTGACTTTGAGTCAGGTACTATTCTCAATGCTTTCCCTGTACTACTTCATTTAATCTGAGCTATCCCTAGCCCATTTTCTTTTTTATCTTCCAGTGTCTTTGTTTTTTAAGTTATTGGGGTACAGATGGTATTTGATTACATAAGTTCTTTAGTGGAGATATGTGAGAACCTGGTGCACCCATTACCCGAGCAGTATACACTGCACCATATTTGTTGTCTTTTATTCCTCGTCCTGCTCCAACCCTTCCTCCCAAGTCCCCAAAGTCCACTGTATCATTCTTATGCCTTTGCACTCTCGTAGCTCCCACATATCAGTGAGAACATACAATGTTTAGTTTTCCATTCCTGAGTTAGTTCATTCTGAATAATAGTCTCTAATCTCATCCAGGTCATTGCAAATACTGTTAATTCATTCCTTTGTATGGCTGAGTAGTATTCCATCATCTATATATATACACACCAGAGTTTCTTTATCCACTCATTGATTGGTGGACTTTTCGGTTGGTTCCACTATTTTGCAACTGTGAATTGTGCAGCTATAACCAGGCATGTTCCACTATATTTTTTGAATAATGACTTCTTTTCCTCTGGGTACATACCCAGTAGTGGGATTGCTGGATCAAATGGTAGTTCTACTTTCAGTTCTTTAAGGAATCTCTATGCTGTTTTCCACAGTAGCTGTACTAGTTTACATTCCCATCACCAGTGTAGAAGTGTTCCCTAATCACCACATCCATGCCAAAACCTACTGTTTTTTGATTCTTTGATTATGGTCATTCTCACAGGAGTAAGGTGGTACTGCATTGTGGTTTTGATTTGCATTTCCCTGATCATTAGTGATGTTAAGCATTTCTACGTATGTTTGTTATCTTTTTTTGAGAATTGCCTATTCATGTCCTTAGTCCACTTTTTGATGGGATTGATTGTTTTTTTCTTACTGATTTGACTGAGTTCTTTGTAGATTCTGGATATTATTCATTTGTCAGATGTAGAGATTGTGAAGATTTTCTCCCACTCTGTGAATTCTGTTTACTCTGCTGACTGTTCCTTTTGCCATGCAAAAGCCCTTTAGTTTAATTAGGTCTTAGCTATTTATCTTTGTTTTTATTGCAATTGCTTTTGGATTTTTGGTCATGAAATCCTTGCCTAAGCCAATGTCTAGAAGGGTTTTTCCAATGTTATCTTCTAGAATTTTTATAATTTCAGCTCTTAGGTTTAAGTCCTTAATCCATCTTGAGTTGATTTCTGCATAAGGTGAGAGATGAGGATTCAGTTTTATTTTCTTACATGTGGCTAGCCAGTTATCACAGCACCATTTGTTGAAAAGGGTGTCAGAATGCAGTATACAGTTAGGCAGCTATGAAATATAGCTTTGTGAGGAAAACTGCAAGTTGATAAAAGGGAAACATACTTTTGTAAAATTTGAATATATAGATGGATCTTTACATCAGGCATTTCACCTAGGCCTTGCTGAATTATTTACACTTCACTTGTGAATGTCCATTGAAGATGAATGGCTGTCCAGAGCTGAGATTATGTCCTAATGATAAGTATGTAGTACACAGTGGGTGCTAAATTAATGTATCTTGAAATGAATCAGTCTTTCTAGTCCAATAATCATTTTAAAGTTAGTCTGTTCTAGGATTTACCAAGTCGGTTTGGACCTAAGAATGATATGTGGTGCCTTCTCACCTCATTTCTTCCTCTAACTCATAGGTCAACAAAGGGATTTTGTGAAACTGAAAAGTCCAGGGTGTTTATCTGGCTTCAGGCTGAGCGAAGTCAAAATGTTTAAATGTTGTAATATTAGTGCTCTGCTTCCTTCTGTTGCTTGACTGCTGACAAATTCAGCTTTTTTTTGGCTCCCTGAAGGAGAATTTTATCTATCTATCTTCTCCGTTTGTCAGCATCATTAGCTATTGTCTTAGTCAGTTTGGGCTGCTGTAACAGACAACCATAGACTGGGTAGCGTATAAACAACAGCCATTTATTTCTCATGGTTCTGGAGGCCGAGAAGTCCAAGGGCAGATTAGGTGTTGGCAAGGGTCCAGTTCCTGGTTTGTAAGTGGCCGTCTTCTCACTGTGTCCTCCTTTGCCCATTTTCTGATGAGAAACTGGAAGCACCATTAAGGTGTTGACAAATATTTGCATAACTAAATACAAACCCAGGGTTTAGCAGAGGCTTCCTGGCTTACAACACTGGTGTCATTACCACTGGATGATATTACTATGAGGGGTTTTGTTTGTTTTTGTTTTAAATGTAATGTAGATTTTCCTGAAAACTTAAAAACAAAGTTTTGCCAAGACAAAGAAAAGCATTTTTTTAGCCATCCATTCATAATTTGCTTCAGATCTCAACAAATGGGCCCAGTTTGTGTATTTGTATTTGAATACATGTGAGAGTCTATAAAATACTTGGTTAAACATTCCCACTGCTCTTTGCTTTTCTGACCTTAATTTTCAATCTCTCTCTCCCTCTATCCTTCTTTCTTTTTCTCTATTCTCTCTCCCTTTCTTTATTTCAATCTGCACAACGATTTCTTTCCAAAATGAATGTCGAATTCTAGGTTCTTACGCATAAAATAAAATATAAAATAAATATTTTTAAAAATTTAATGTCAAAATTCTGGCATTGCCTTTGATGTGGCCAGAACGAGTCTCTGATTTTCTATCCAGACCCTTCCCTCCCCCTCCGTCACAGGGCATCCTGTCCCTCCCCCTCCGTCACAGGTCTTCCTGCTTATGAATGCACATTCATATTCTCGGCTGGGGAAATATTGCCACAGCTCAGGTACCCACTGGGCTTTTCTTTGCTTTTGACAGAAGTTATATAGAGTTTATATTTAAAGAAAGAAAAATGAAAGGTTTTTCTGAATTTCTACAGAAAATGTTGAGCTTTTTTAATGTTCCACTCACACTGGAGCTTCTTATAGAGGAGCCTAGTGATATCTTTTGCAAACAAAGGAAGCTTTTGTTGGTGCTCTTAATATGAAGGTTAAGGTTTTATTTATATTCACATTCAATTCAGAAAGAATAAAAAAATCAATACAGATATGAAGCTGATATACATTGTCCACAAGCCCTGGTATTTTTAAATGTGACACAAAAAGGCACATGCAAAGGGAAACTTCTGCAGAAGGATTTGGCTCACAGACACTCATGAAACTCTACACTTTGCCACCAGTAATCAAATATAGAATCTGTTCTAGTTACACTTCACTACTTCTGATACACTTCAATTTATTGATTGTTTTCTCTGGTGAATGCATTAAATTAATAGTATTAGAAATAGAGGGACTTCCAGTACTGGTTCTTCTTTTTAGCCATTTCCCTGTTACAGAGTTCAGAGGGTTTATGCTATGTGCATTTAATGAGACTTAGAGTTGCAATGGATCAGGAATGCTACATGGTTGAGGAAGCCAATGATAATGCCTAGCAGTGGTAGATTTTGGCTCTAATAGCAATGGCAAAAAAAGGCCAAGGCCCTTTCACTGGTCACATGTTCCTTTGCAATGACATCTTTCAGACTATACCTGCATGGTCCATTAAGCATATTGAAAATGAGACAGAATCCCTCAGCCAGGCAGAATTCTTTATCCTCTTTTTATCCTTGGATTTTGACTACTACAAAGAAATCTTAAGGATATGGTAAGAATTTTCTATTTGTCTGTGGATTTGCCTTCTTCCTCTCTTTCTGCCACTAACCTCAAAATAACATTATTGAAATTGGACATACTGCACACACAAAGCCATGTGTACACATGCGGGGTGTGCTTATATTGTCAGATATTTTGGCTGTTTTTTTCTGAAATAGTATTGTTTTATTTACTAATTTGTAATTGACAAGTACAAATTGTTTATATTTGTGGTATACATGATGTTTTGATATATGCATACGTTGTTGAATGGCTAAATCAAGCTCATTAACATATTCATTACCTCACATGCTTTTTGTGGTAAGAACACAAAATCGACTCTCAGCAATTTTCATGTATACGACACACTATTATTAACTATAGTCACCATGTTGTACAATGAATCTCTTGAAATTATTTCTCTTGTGTAACTGAAATTCTGTATCCTTTGACCAACATCTCCCCAGTCTACTCCCCATCTTCTGTCCCTTGTTAAAATAGTATTTAAACTGATGGGATAGATGTGTGTGCTTGTGTGTGTGTGTCTGCGTGTCTGTGTCTGTGTGTATAAATATAGAAAAGGGTAGGAAATGAAGTTATTTGCCATCATTGTAGCTGTTCAAAACAAAAGCAGTTTTGTGATTAGTTGGGGTCAAAAATACAAATAGATATTGGCAGAGGCATCTCTCCCTCGCCCAGGGCAACGCTGGTCAGCTGCAAGAGGGAACGAGAAAAACTTCCTGTTTTCCTGGGAAGGAATCAGTGGGCCCAGGAGAACAGGTCTCTCCTGACTCCCCTGTCTCTGTGAGGTCCTTGCCAGGCCCAGCCCTGAGCAAAGAAGAGCAGAGCAGTCTGTGTACCAGGCAGCTGAGCCCCGCAGAGCAGCAATGAAGGCCCTGGGCTCTCCTGGCAGGCTCCCGGACAGCCAGACAGGTCAAGTTCAGAGAATGTTCACACAAATACTTGGAAAACAAGAATTAAGGTCCTTTATCCACGGTAATCCCCACTGGGAAATACGCCAGAATCTGAGCAGAAGGTAATAAAATAAAGGAAGCCCCCTAATCATCCACATTTATTGGCTCAGATATGAATCGTGGTTCCTGGGCTTCTGACTGTTGCATAGCTGCTCCTGACGTGGATGTTGTCAGAGCCAGAGCGTTGGCCTATTGAAGGCACAGTGGAAAGATGAGGGTGGATGGAATAACAACTCAAGACGCTACTTGAAACCATTAAGGTTTATGAGCACGTTTTAATCTAATACATATTAAAATGATTATATTCTATTTTATCTCATTATAAATTTAGCTTATTTTTTCTCATTGTAAAAAGAAATAATAGAAATTTTTGAGACTCCAAACTATTTTAAAAAAGAAAACTTTACATTTTATCATCAGAAGAAAACTACTGTTAACATTTTTATAGTTACATCTAGTCTCTATCTGTCTCTCGTCATATTAACATATATCTGATGGTTATCTCATGGTGAATGTATCATTTTTGTGCTATGCATTTTTCATATGGCATTATATTGTGAACAATTCCTAGTTTACAAATTGTTAATGAACATTGTATTCAGAGACTGTGTACTATTGCACCCTTTGGTGAAAGATCATTTTTAAAATTATTATTCTTTAACTGAAATATTAATTTTTTTGTGATATCTCCAAAAATATCAATATTTAAGACTTTGAACATAAAATCCTAACTTACTCCTACAACAATTTTTCTAGTTTAGACTTCTACCGGCAGGATGCCATCGTCAGCATACTCTCCAATATGCTTATATTTTATTACTATTATTTATTTTTAATTGACAAAAATGTATACATTTATCATGCACATCAGGCGGTTTTGATACATGTGCACATTGTAGAATGGCTAAATCAAGCTAACTGATATCAGTCTTACTCTATATACTTACTTTTTGTGATGAAAACACTGAAAATATACTTTTAGCAATTTTCAAGTATAGAATATATTGTATTAACTACAGCCACTGTGTTGTACAATAGGTTTCTAGAACTTATTCTTTTTACCTAACTTAAATTTTGTGTACTTTAACATGGATCTCCTAATCCCTGCCCTGCCCACAACCCCTGGTGACCACCATATTACCCTCTACATCTGTGAGCTTAACTTTTCTTTTTTTTTGTAGAGACAAGGTCTCACGATGTTACCCAAGCTGTCTCAAACTCCTTGCTTCCAGAGATCCTCTTGCCTCAACCTCCAAAAGCACAGGGATTACAGCCATGAACCTTGGCAACTGAGCTGGATTTCTTATTTTTGATACGTGAGAAAATATATTTGAAGCTGTGTATATGAGTAAGAAACATACTTCATGTTTCCACAAACTTTCTAAAAATCTGTGAAAGTAAATGTTATTTACATATATTTATATAGGTACATATCACAAATTTATACCACAAACTTTTTTTTTTAATTTTTTTGCGATGGAGTCTCGCTCTGTTGTCCAGGCTGGAGCACTATCTCGGCTCACTGCCAGCTCCGCCTTCTGGGTTCATGCCATTCTTCTGCTTCAGCCTCTAGAGTAGCTGGGACTACAGACGTCCGCCACCACACCTGGCTAATTTTTTGTATTTTTAGTAAAGACAGGGTTTCACCATGTTAGCCAGGATGGTCTCGAACTCCTGACCTCGTGATCTGCTCATCTTGGCCTCCCAAAGTGCTGGGATTACAGGTGTGAGCCACCATGCCCGGCCACCATAAACTTTTTTAACTGTTAATTTTATTTTTGGAGAAAAATTAGAAACATATGGTTTTATAGCTATATAGACCTTATATATAATTGAATTTGTAGCCTATCATTATCATATTCTAATTTACAACTCTAGGAAAATTACCCAGCCTCTCTGCACCTCAGTTTGTTTATCTACATAACAGTGGTTGGATATGGATTTTGGGGGATGATTAAATGAGTTACCTGTGGAAATGGCCTCATGGTAAATAAAGACTATTCATAGTCATTATTTTTTTTTCCCACAAATCAGAAAACTGAGGACCAGAGAGGCTAGATAATTTTCTTAGGAAAATGTAATCCAGAAATAGATATTCTGAATTATATTCTTGTGATTTCTCTATTCCCTGCATAAAACATCTAGCAGGCCAAAACATAGTTTATCTAGGTAGCTTTCCTCCACACTAATACTGATAATGAAAAATTGACTTACATCTTACAATTTCAGGCCTTTATTTGTTTGCAGATCACATAGTCCTATGGAGAAGGTGTTTTTGTTTTGTGTTTTTGTTTGGCTGGTTGGCTTACATGTTTTCTTCTCCCTGTTAGGCTTAGTAGATACTTAGCTAGGAATGCATTTCTGGAAAATAGTAACTAGACCTGCAGTGTGACCCCAAAGGCCCAGAATAGGAACCTGCACTGCCAAGAGCATGGAAGGAAGTAAAAATCTGTGTTTGCTCTTCTCAGGTGTCAGAGTCAGTTGTTCCTGAAAAATACACAGCAATCTCAGGCCAACTGACTATTGTCTATGATTCAAGATCCCTCCTTTGCCTCCAGGCTCTGAAAATACATTTTGTTTATGTGACAGAAACACAAAAACTGGGAGGAAATGAAAAATTACAAGTCTGTATAGAATAAGCCACATCTTGTCAACTCGCATAGAATATGCTTTCGTCTCCTTCGTGGGCTCTTACAGTTGAAATTTTACATTATCCATGTGATTATTTGATTAATGACTCTCCTCCAGTCTATAAACTCTATGAAGACAGTAACCATGATTCTTAAAGTAATTTACTAGTGATCCTCCGAATCTACTCCTTCATCAGCAACAGTACAATAATTAATAAGCAATGGCCTAAAAGTATTTATTCATTTATTAAATACATTGTAAGTGCCTGGAGAGCGAAGGCCATTTTGTACTTCTGTGTATTTCTTTGAACAATATTAGGACAATGGAAAGGGCAGAAGTTGCATGTAGCTGAATCTGGCTTTGAATCTCTGCTCCTCCATTTACGGGCTGTCATTGAAAGATACATGATCTTTTGTAGCTTTAATATTTTCATCCTTAAAAATGAATTATTGATGATGATGATGATGATAAGAACAACCCCAAAATTTCTTCTGAGAATTAAATGACTCTGCAAAATTGTTTATCCCACCTTGTAGACACCCAACAAATGTTACTTTATTTTCTTCCTGCATGGGGCTTGGTTTCTTTCTAATCCTGTGGCCTCAGAAGGTGCTAAAATACTAGCAGACTGATACACCAAGATACATGAGTCAGAGACATTGCAGTATTGGCCAAATCTCATATTGTTTTCCTCCTAGTCTCATAGTTGGATTACATTTTCCATTATCTCTTGCAGCTCAGAGGCCACAAGACTGCATTATGATGACAGGACATAGAATTGTTTTACATGCATTTCAGTATGTCCAAAGCAGTCCTTATTCATGCCTGTGTTCCCGGCATTATTATGAGCACTGTGCTTTTAGCTCTCAGAAGTGTCCCAGTTTGGATGACAAATTATACGATCACTCTAGATAGACAATCATTTTCAGGCTGGGCGGTAAACCTTCCCGTACTTCCTCCCACTCTTTCTCTTTCCCCAACTGCAGTCCAAGTGTGGTGGATCCTGAGGGGAAGCCTGACTCCCAGGGGATGTGGAAGCAATCCTATGTCCCTGGATGACTATGGAGCAGCCACTGTCCCCAACCCACATTGCACTATATATAAAGTGAGACATAAATAAAACTTCTTTTTGTTGAGCTTGTGAAATTTGGGGATTACTGGCCATAGCAGCTAGACCATGTTGATTCACTAGACATACCTAAGTATAAAAAAACACAGAAAATATATGAGGATTTATGGCCAAGTAAAATATTAAAATTTCAATAAACTTAACTCGTCCACAAAAGAAGCTCAAGGAAGAAACACAGAACTAATGCACACACAGGTATACTTTAATATGGTTTATTTTTAAATTTATTAATGTGTCTTTCTGAATTTTCAGAAGGATAATTATTCCAGCTATACATGTTCAGGCAATAATTGTGTATGCTTTAAAAATCTCATTTGATCTTAAATTTTACAGTTTCTCTCAATACTCTTTCATAAACTTGATAATGAAGATTTATAGTTATCCTTTTAGTCTGTTATATCTTTGCAAAAAATTTTATTTCAAGGTAATACAAAGAAAATCTCCAATGGTGTTAATGTCATCTTTACTAGCCAACAGTAAGTATTCTGTAGTAAATGTCTGTGAAATTAAAGTGCTTTTCAAAATTCTATAAAATTAAATGAATAAAATTTGTACATAGAACTTTATGTAAAAAGATACACCTTCAATTTACACAGAATAGTTAAAAGCTATGTTTTGAAGATTTCATTCCCAACATTTACCACTGTGACTTTGCAATGTTGGTAAAACCAGTTAATGGGTGAAATCAAAGTGCCTTTATTGGTCCAACCTCATTTCCTATCTCTCTTTCCAGATAATTGGCTTGCTAAGATCACACAGTCAGTCTTTAGCGGGGCCAGGCCTGGAACGTGTGGTCTTACTGAATTCCTGACTTAGATGCTTGTTCTTCCTCCTCCACACCTCTCTAAATGAGCTCAGGCTTTATAGTGCACAACACTTTGCACGTTGAAAAGCACTTATTTATTTACTGCTTATTCTATCATCTCAACAATTCCATAGCCTAAGTAGAATGCGCATTTGTGATGGTGAATTTGATGTGTTAACTTGTCTGGGCTAAGGGGTGCCCATGTAGCAGGTAAAACAGTATTTCTGGGTGTGTCTGTGAAGGTGCCTCCAGCAGAGATTAGTATTGTAATTAGTGAATTGAGTCAAGCAGGTGGCCCTCTCCAATGTGTGTGGGCATCATCTAATCCATTGAGGATCTGAGTAGAACAGAAAGGCAGAGAAAGAGTGACTTTGCTCCCTTTGCATAAGCTGAGCCATTCATCTACTCCTGGACTGGAATATCTGTCCCTCTTATACTCAGGCCTTCAGACTCAAACTAAATTCACCATCCACTTCCTGGCTCTCCAGCAAGCTTGCAGACAGCAGATTATGGGACTTCTCCGCCTCCATGTGAGCCAATCCCTATGATAGATCTCATTTACATATAAAATCTCTTGTTGGTTCTGTTTCTCTAGAGAATCCTGACTGATATGGTATCATTACCCCAACTTCTACAGATAAAACTAAGACATCTCGCCACGTGACACACTTGTGAGCCCTGCGGATGCTTCCTAATGACAGAGCTGGCCATGCAATGTCGAGCTACATGTGCTGACTCCCAGCAATTTCTCCTCTGTGCCTCACTGCCCCTCCCCTACATGCAGCCCTGTGTGCCTTCCAGCCCAAATTTCATGCATTGATTCTAAAATGACACATTAAACATCAACCAACAAGGGCAGTAATCCTCAGGGTAATGCTTTTAAGTAGGAGTGGGTCTTCTGAGACCAATTCTTTTAGTTAAACGTCTCAATTTCTCTAACCCCAAAATTTATAACATTGCTAAGACCCTTTCCACAATGCAGGCTCTGGCTGTTTTGTTATATAAACTAGAAGCAGAGACTTTTCTTTGAATCAATTAATGATGATGAAGGATCCCCTGATATTGATTGAGCCTCTGAGATGGATGAGGGGGTGTGAGTAAAAAATCCCTCATGCCTCCCATGATTGTTGGAAAATGTAGACATATCCTTCTCATGCTGCCCTCTTCACCCCCTCAGCTTATTAAAATTAATGACTAAGTGTGTGTGATGGTGGCTTGACCCACCTCTTTGTGAAGTGTACGCACCATGTTTTCTACTGTGCTTCTGATGGTAATTCTTCAGTTAAATAATTCATGGTAAATTACAGAAGTAATAGTATTATTGTTTCCTTTATTATGAAGGAAGAAGAGATTTACATAAAAACTATAAAAGGTCAAGAGAAAGGTTATCAGTTATTTTAACTGAAGAAAAATTATATGGTTCATTGAAAACACTGAAATAATAAAAAGTAGATTCATTATCAGTTACAACATTGATAAATATGCTAATATCAAATAAATACATAAACCTATTGCAATCATGCAGACAAATTAGTTTCCAAAAGTCAAGATCCAAAGCAATTTATGTGCAATTTTATCAGTTGGAAGCCATAAAGAATAAATATTTTATTTTGGGGGTTATATGAATTGGGCAAAATCAGAAAAAAATGAGAAATATTGCATCGCTATTAGGTGCATAAAGAAGAGAGATAGACTTTGCCTAAGATCTATGATCTAGGTAGATCATGCCAAAAGTAGTCACATTTCCTTGGCCCAGAGTTGAGGATCACATGTGATAATACATGAAAATCCTGTGAATGTGAGAGTGAAAGGGGAACGCTATACAAATGGGAATTATTCACATTAATATAATCAAAACTTCAATTTAAGAATATATTTGTAAAATCTTGTGTTACTCACTTGGGAATTTTCAGAATTTTATTTTATTTTACTTTTGTATATTTTTTATTTTTCAGACGAAGTTTTGCTCAGGCTGGAGTGCAATGGGCGATCTCGGCTCACTGCAACCTCCACCTCCTGGGTTCAAGTGATTCTCCTGCTTCAGCCTCCCGAGTAGCTGGGATTAAAGGCACCTGCCACCATGCTTGGCTAATTTTTGTATTTTTAGTAGAGATGAGGTTTCACCGTGTTGGCCAGGCTGGTCCTGAACTCCTGACCTTAGGTGATCCACCCACCTCAGCCTCCCAAAGTGCTGGAATTACAAAAGTGAGCCACCGCCCCTGGCCAAATTCCAGAATTTTATAACTAATCTTTGTAATCAAGTTACATAATTTTTCTATAAGCGGAGCGCAGAGGCTTTCTGTTTTCTCTACCATTCCAGGCCCAGGCTTACACTGGAGATGAAAAGTGAAACAGCTATTCTTTGTTTCCTTTTTATTGATTTGTTTATTCATTCATTTATTTTTAAGTTTTAATTATTATAGGCACATAATAGCTATATGTATTTATGTGGTATATGTAATGTTTTGATAGTCGTACAATGGGTAATGTAATCATCACAGGGTAATTGGTGTATCCAGCATTTGAAGCATTTAGCATTTGCTTGTGTTAGGAACATTCCAATTTTATTCTTAGTTATTTTAAAATATGCAATAAATATCTTGAATTAAAACGTATTTCTGTACCTTTTAAATCTAATTCTGTATTTTCTTGGCATTCTTGGTCTAAGTAGATGATAACCATTTACACACATTACCTGCTTCTGTGTGGTGCAGAAATCAGTGATTTTAATGGGAAGACAGAAAGAAAAGAAGAAAAAGACAGAAAGGAAGAAGGAAGGAAGGAAGGAAGGAGAAAGAAAAGAAAGAAAGAAAGAAAGAAAGAGAAAGAAAGAAAGAAGAAAGAAAGAAAGGAAGGAAGGAAGGAAGGAAGGAAGGAAGGAAGGAAGGAAGGAAGGAAGGAAGGGCAGAGGAGAGGAGAGAAGAGAAGAGAGAGAGAGAGGGAGGGAGGAAGGAAGGAAGGAAAGAAGGAAGGAAGAAAAGAGGGAACTAGGGAGAAAGGGAAAGGAAGAAAGATGAGGGCAAGGAAGGACTTTCTAAGAAACAAGCACGTTAATGCAATAAATCGATAACTCCTATTTAGTAGCAGGACAGATTGCCTTTGCCCATTACTGTCCTGTAACTTTTCAGAAGAAAAGATATTGTGAAGCAACCTTGTACAGTGGACAACAAGCCATCAGTTGAATGTTCGGAATGTCTTCCAGAAGTTGGAGTCTGGTCAGATCCTCCCTGACACGTCTGTTACTCTACGCTTGGTTCATTTTAATTCCCCTTGCCATCAATACACACAAGAATTTCTGTAAGCTACAGAAAGCCTCCAATGCTTCTCAGTAAGACACATCTGTTAAAGTTCTCAGGAAAGATGCTGACTGCTATTATGAATATTCCATGGGAAAAATGCTTTTATTAAAATATCACGTAGGTGAAGAGGGTACTTTAATCATCTACTAGGGTAACTTTGTATAAATTTCCTATCTTAATTCATTATATTCAGCAGTTCCCCTTTTTAAAAATTATTTTTAAATACATTTTGTTTTAGACCACTTTTAGATTCACAGAAGGATTGCAATAAAAATGCAGTTTCCATATACCCTGTAACATTTCCCCTATACTCCACATCAATCATGGTACACTTGTTATATTTAATGAACCAAAACTGACACATATTTATTAACCAAAATCCATTCTTAATTGGTTCCCCTTAATTTTTGCCTAATATCCTTTTTCTGTCTCACTATCCTATACAGGATACCATATTACATTTAATCATCATGTCTCCTTAGGCACCTCTTTTCTGTCAGTTTCTCAGAATTTTCTTGTTTTTGATGACCCTAACAGTTTCGAGGAGGGTTAGATAGGCATTTTGAAGAATGTCCCTCGCTTGGGATTTGTCTAATATGTAAATATATTTGTTTATTTATTTATTTATTTTTTCTTCTTATTTTTTTAAAATTATACTTTAAGTTCTAGGGTACATGTGCACAACGTGCAGGTTTGTTACATATGTATATATGTGCCATGCTGGTGTGCTGCACCCATTATCTCGTCGTTTACATTAGGTATATCTCCTAATGCTATCCCTCCCCCCTCCCCCTACCCTACGACAGGCCCCAGTGTGTGATGTTCCCCACCCTGTGTCCAAGTATTCTCATTGTTCAATTCCCACCTATGAGTGAGAACATGCGGTGTTTGGTTTTCTGTGCTTGCAATAGATTGCTCAGAATAATGGTTTCCAGCTTCATCCATGTCTCTACAAAAGACATGAACTCATCCTTTTTTATGGCTGCATAGTATTCCATGGTGTATATGTGCCACATTTTCTTAATCCAGTCTATCATTGTTGGTCATTTGGGTTGGTTCCAAGTCTTTGCTATTGTGAATAGTGCCGCAAGAAACATACGTGTGCATGTGTCTTTATAGCACCATGATTTATAATCCTTTGGGTATATACCCAGTAATGGGATGGCTGGGTCAAATGGTATTTCTATTTCTAGATCCTTGAGGAATTGCCACACTGTCTTCCACAATGGCTGAACTTATGTAAATATATTTTTAATGATTAGATTGTGATTTTTTTTTTGTACAGGAGACCATGGAGGTAAAGTGTCATCGTTATCACATCATATCAAGGGTACGTACCACTAACACTACTTTTCATCAATGATATTTCAGTTTGATCACTTGATTGAGGTGGTGTTTGTCAGGCTTCTCACCTGTAAAGTTGCCCCACCCTTTCCTTTAGAAAGAAATGACACACACTGAAGAAATATTCTAGAGGGATTGGTTCCAGGACCCCCTAGTATTTTCGTAAGATGTATTTCTGAACTGTTTTCCCTTCTTATACTATCTTTATTTAGTTTTGGTATTAGGGAAAGTTGGATTCATAAAATGAGTTAGAAAGTGCTCCATCTGCTTTCGTTTTTTGAAACACATTGTGAACAATTGGTATCATTCTTTTTAAAGTATTTGTAGGAATTCACCAGGAAAACCATCTGGGCTGAGTGCTTTCATCAGGGGAAAATTATTACTTATTAGTTCAATTGCTTTAATAGAGATATAGGTCTATTCAGATTATCTATTTCTCCTTGTATAAATGTTGACACTTGGTATCTGTCAAGGAATTACTCCATTTCTTCTAACTTATACAATTTGCTGATGTTTAGTTGTTCAAAGTATTTTTTATTATAATTTGACACCATATGTTCAGTAGTAATGACACCTCTTTCATTTGTGATATTGGTAATTAGTGTCTTCCATTTTCTTTTCTTGATTAGCCAAGTTATAGAACAACCAATTTCATTAATTTTTTTCAGAGAGTAGGCTTTTGAGTTGTATTTATTTTCTTGTTCTTCTCATGTTATCAATGTCACAATTTCACCAAGTTCACTGTTGATTTATGCTCTAATTTTATTTCTTTTCTTTTGTTTACTTTAGGCTTAAATTTTTTTTATCCTAGTTACCTAAGGTAGAAGGGGACTTTGATAATTTTACATTTTTCTTCTTTTCTAATATATACATTTAAAAACATAAATACACTGGGTACTTTTGTGCATCGCACAAATTTTGATGTTTTATTTTTATTTTCTTTTTTTCAAAAAATTTAAACTTTGGTGTGTTATTTATAAATATGCTGTCTAATCTCCAATATTTTGGAATTTCCCAGCTACCTCTCTGTTTTGATTTCTAGTTTAATTTGGAGAAGATATTTATTCTGAGAACATACTTTGTATGACCCCAGTGCTTTTAAATATGTTAAAGTGTGTTTCATGATCCAGAATTTGGTATATTCTGGTGACTGCATTATGCAAGCTTAAGAAAAATGTGCATTCTGTCGAATGAAGTATTTTATAAACATCAATTGCATCAAGTTGATTGATAGTGCTATTTAGTTTAACTATATTCTTATTTAACAGGTCAACTACTGAAAGAAGCATTTTGAAATCTTAAACTGAAAGACTGGATTTGTCTATATTTTTCTTGTAGTTGTATTAGTTTTTACCTCATGTCGTTTGACTCTGTTGTTAGGTTTATACACATTAAGAAATGTAAGGTCTTCTTGGAGAATATATCTCTCAACATTTTTAAACCCTTTTTTATTCCTCATGATTTCTCTTGTTCTGAATTCTGATTTATGTGTAATTAATGTAAGTACTCCAGCTTACTTTTGATTCATTTTAGCATGGTATACCTTTCTCCACTTTTTACTTTTATGATGAGTTTTTATATTAAAAATAGGTTTCTTGAAGACAACTATTGTTGGCTCCTGTTTCCATCTTTGATTATTCTGTCTTTTAATTGGTGAGTTTATACAATTTACATTTATAGAGATTATTGATATATTTAAATTAATAACTGCAATTTTATAACTGTTTTCTCTTTCTTATACTTTTTATCTTGTTTCCTCTTTTTTGACTTCTATGATTTTAGTAGAGCATTTATGATTCCATTTTTTCTTCTTTCTCAGCATAACAATTATTCTTTTCAAAAATGTTTTCAGTTATTGCCTTAGAGTTCACATATACATTTTCTACTAATCTAAGCCCATCTTTAAATAATGCTATACCACTTTATGTGATATGCAGATACCGTGTAACTGAGTAGTTCCAATATTTTATGTCCTGATGACATTTGTATAATTCATTTCACTTATCTATATGCTATAATCATCCAATATGTGTTTAAATTTATCACTTTAAAAATCAGTTATACCTTTTTTATAATTATGGCTATTTTGTATTACTTCTGTCTTTTAACTTTTGGATGGGAATCAAAACTGATTTATATACCACCATGAGAGTATTATAGTATTTTTATTTGTTAATATATTTACCTTTACCAGTGAGTTTTATACTTTCATATGTTTTCATGGTGCTGTTTATTTTCCTTTTGTTTCAAGTTGAAGAACTGCCTTTAGATTTTTTTGTGAGGCACATCTAGTGGTGATGAACTCCTTCAAGTTTTGCTTGTCTGGTAATGTATTTACTTCCTTCATTTCTGAGCAAAAGCTCTGCTGGGTAAATTGTTCTCGGTTGACAGGGGTTTTTTTGTTTTAGTTTTTAATCTTTCAGCACTTTTAATATACTACTCACTCCTGGCCTGCTAGATTTCTGCTTAGAAATCTGCTAATTATTTTATGAAGCTACCTTTGTGTGTAAGCTTGCTTTTCTCTTGCCACTTTCAAAATTCTCTTGCTTTTCTCTTGGCACTTTCAAATTCTCCATTATATGCATACAGATAATTATGTTTGTACATATGTATACGTACGTACAAACATATGTATACATTATGTTTGTATGTACGTATACATATGTACAGTACACAATTACATGTATATAAATTATAATATGTATGTACACAATTATATATGTGTATAATATACAAACATAGTATAATATTTTTTGGCGAAGTCCTCTTTGTGTTGAACCTTTTGGGAATCTCTGAGCTTCATTTACCTGGATGTTCATATCTCTCACTGAGTTTGGAAAATTTTCTCTTTTCATTTCTTTAAAAAAGTTTTCTATCTCTTTCTCTCTTCTCCTTCTAGGATCCCATAATGCATATATTTGTTGTTTAATATTCTCTCATAAATTGCTCAGTTTTTTATTTTTAATATGTTCTACTTTTTTTCTCCTGTAACTGTAGAATTCCAAATGTCTTTACATTTGCTGATTCTTTCTTCTGCTTGATCAAGTCAGCTGTTGAAATCATGTAGTAATTTTTTCAGTTTAGTTATTGTATCCTTCAGCCCCAGAATTTCTGTTAGTATGTTTTTTTTTTTTTGATACAGAGTCTCGATCTGTCGCCCGGGCTGGAGTGCAGTGGCGCGATCTCGGCTCACTGCAAGCTCCGCCTCCCGGGTTCAAGCCATTCTCCTGCCTCAGTCCCGGAATGGCTGGGACTACAGGCACCCGCCACCATGCCTGGGTAATTTTTTGTATTTTTAGTAGAGACGGGGTTTCACTGTGTTAGCCAGGGTGGTCTTGATCTCCTGACCTCATGATCCACCCGCCTCGGCCTCCCAAAATGTTGAGATTACAGGTGTGAGCCATCGTGCCCGGCCTAGTATTTTTTTATAGTTGCTATCTCTTTTGTTGATATTCTTATTTTGTTCATGCACTGTTTTTCTGATTTTAGTTAATTGTCTATATGTATTGCCTTGTAACTCAATAATTTTTAGCACACTTATTTTAAATTCATTGTCAAGTAATTCATACATTTTTATTTCTGAGGTTGATTATGGTAGATGCATTTTTTCCTTTGATTGAGCCTTTAATCACACTTGTAGCTTTTATTTTCACATAGTTTTGATGTAAAGCTTGGTAAATTTTAATGTATTAATTTTTCTCAATTTTTAAAATATTTTTTCTTTATGTTTCTTATTTAAGAAAATTTTCCCTTCCCCAAAGTTACAAGTATTCTTATATTTGTTTCTAAAAGTTTAAATGTTGCTTTTTAATGTATTTGAAATGTATTTTTTATTATAACATGAAACAAAGGTTCAATGTTGTGTTAGTTCATTCTTACATTGCTATGAAGAACTACTTGAGTGATATGGTTAGGCTTTGTGTCCCTACCCAAATCTCATCTTGAATTATACTCCTCGTAATCCCCATGTGTCAAGGGAGAGACCAGATGGAGGGAATTGAATTATGGGGGTGGTTCCCCCATGCTGGTCTCATGATAGTGAGTGAGCTCTCATGAGATCTGATGGTTTTATTAGGGTCTCTTCCCTCTTCACTTGGAACTTCTCCTTCCTGCCACCTAGTGAGGAAGGTGCCTTGCTTTCCCTTCACCTTCTTACATGATTGTAAGTTTTTTGAGGCCTCCCCAGCAATGCTGAACTGTGAGTCAATTAAAACTCTTTCCTTTATAATTAGCCAGTCTTGGGCAGTTCTTTATAGCAGTATAAAAATGAACTAATACACTGAGAGTGGGTAATTTATAAAGAAAATAATTTTAATAGTAGTTTTAAATGACTCAGTTCCACAGACTGTACAGGAAGCATGTCTACGGACATGTCCAGGAAACTTACAATCATGGCAGGAGGTGAAGTGGAAACAACAACATCTTACATGGCCAGAGAAGGAGTAAGAGAGAGCAAAGGGGGAGGTTCTCCACACTTTTAAACAACTAGATCTCATGAGAACTCACTCACTATTATAATAACAGCAAAGTGGTAATTACCCCCCATGATTCAATCACCTCCCACCAGGCTCCTTGTCCAACATTGAGGATTACAATTTGACATGAGATTTCATGGGGACAAAAATCTAAACCACGTCACTCTGCCCCGACCCCTCCCAAATCTTATGTTCTTCTCACATTGAAAAATACCATAATCCCTTCTCAACAGTCCCCCAAGTCTTAGCTCATTTCAGCATTAACTCAAAAATCCAAGTCCAAAGTCTCATCTGAGACAAGGCAAGTCACTTCTGCCTATGAGTCTGTAAAATAGAAAACAAGTTAGATAATTCCAAGATGCAATCAAGGTACAAAAATTGGGTAAATATACCCATTCCAAAAGAGAATAATCAGCCAAAACAAAGGGGTTACAGGCCCCATGCAAGTGTGAAGTCCAGCAGGGCAGTCATTAAATCTTAAACCTCCAAAATAATCTCTTTTGATTTCATGTCTAACATCCAGGCCTTATCTTTCATCTTCTTTGGAGGCCTCCAAAATCTTCCGACATCTGAGCATTACCCAGTTCCAAGTCACTTTCACATTTCCAGGAATCTTTATAGCAATTCTCAACTTCTGGTACTGATTTTCTGTATTAGTCTGTTCTCACATTGCTATGAAGAACTATCTGAGACTGGGTAATTTATAAAGAAAAGGGTTATTGGCTCACAGTTTTGCAGGCTATACAGGAATCATGGCTGGGTGGCCTCTGGAAACTTTTATGTTGAAAGGCAAAGGGGAAGCAGGCACAACTGACATAGCCAGAGAAGGAGGAAGAGAGAGTGATGCAGGAGGTATTATATACTTTTTAACAATCAGATTTCAGGAGAACTCTCTCTCTATCATGAGAATAGAAAGGGGGAAAATAGGCTCACATAATCTAATCACCTCCCAACAGGCCCTTCCTCCAACAATGGGGATTACAATTCGACATGAGATTTGGGTGGGGACACAAATTCAAATTATATGAAGTGTTATATTTTCTTTGGATAACCATTTGTCTTATAAATTACTGAGTAGATCATGCTTTCCCCACTAATTGGCAATATTAACTCAATCATATTGCACATTTTCATATACTTGAGTCCAGTTCATGATAATTCACACTGAAAAATAAATGGGATTTTTCTCACTTACTAGGACTTAATATTTAGAACAACTTGTTTTAAATTTTATTTTCATTTATAATCAGAAATATATATTATGTCAGAACAACAGTTTTCATCAATTTAATGTCTGATGAATTGAACACAACTATATTATCTAAAAAATATAATCTATTTTATCATGATGAACTTTCAATAGGGCAAATATTATAGAGAGAAAAATTGATTTAAAACTCATTGAGGTGTCATTTTACTTTTGAAAGCTGAGAAGATCACTGCTAAATGTGGATTTATTTTTTATTTTATTTGTTGAAACTTTTTCCAAGTGAGTGATGTTCTCCACTAAGTAGACTGAGAACTAGTAATAATGACAACAATGACTGTAAGACAATATCTGACATTTCTTGTTATAGAGAAAAGAAGAAGGAAGGGATGGAGCAAAAAATAAAGAGAAAAAATTGGAGGAAGAGACATAAGGAAGAATTGACTTAAATAAATTTATCTTTGTAACTTTTGTATTTGTAGCTTTTATAAGATTAAGTTATGTAGAAAAAAAAAAAAAGATTTGACCTCTCTAACTATCCTCAAGGGACAAATTTCCCAGTGGTAGCCCATTCCTGGGCAGTCAAGAAGGAAGAGTGAGAAGTCCGAGTATAGAAGCAACTCCTTGATGTCCTTCCACTTCATACAGCCCTCTACCATCATGGAGAAAGACATGTTGGAACAGATGTAACTTAGGTTGGAGGAAAAGCACATTCTCTGAACTTAGAAATATTTTCTACATTTTACTTCTTACCTTTTGCTGAAAAATAGTGTGTTATTTTGCTGCTGTTTTTATAGTTATGGTTGTATGTAACCCAACTAGTGAGAATGTCTCCCTGATAGATGCTTGTTACTTCACGTCAGCTAAATTTAAAATAAGCCTGTTTATTAAGGCAAAAAAAAAAAAAAAAAAGAAATTGGTGACATTGATCACATAAGGTAAGTTCTTAAGACTTAGTATAGTTACTGGGACAACTGATTCAACAACATATATAACCAGGTTCACTATTGAGTGATGACACTATGAAATGCAATAATATGAAAAAAAAAGAAATGAATTAGAAGCCAGAGAGGTAACCAGATACAACAATGGTATCTGGTAAACCATAGGTGACAGGAGCATTTATACTGAATCATTTTTAAAAAAGGAGTGAACTTACTAATACATTCATACAGAGTGATGAACAAGTAGAGTTTTAGAACTACTGAGATGGTATATGGATGGTATTTTGAGGGTAGTGACACAGCAAATATTTATGCCCCTGTATGCATACCAGCAAGAAATAAACACGAAATTCAAGGGGGTGTATAAGTAGGGGGCTAGAGAATCTATCACATAAGGTTCATATAAGATTAAATTGTATAGCTGGGCTAATTGAAATTATTTGGAAAACACACAGAAAAACATTCTACAAACAAAAGACAAATCTTTAGAAAGAGGATGACTTTTTAGCCAAATAGCTAATCAGTCATTAAACTCCACCAACATATCGCGGTGATTACTGTATGCCCAGATGATTCATACTTATTATCCTTGTCTCCAATATGGTAGTGCCTTGGAATGGGAGATAAAATAAAGAAAGAATAAAAATCTAATTTGTGGTAAAAGCAATTTTCCAAACAGCATTTCATGGTAGACTTGTTTGCAAGAGACCAGCATTGTTGTTAAACATAGTAATGCTGGCTTCCCTTACTCAACACTTACTATATTTGACAAGAGTTTGATCTTCTAGACATCTTCCCATGATGAGTAGATTTTAGGAGGTTGATGTTGCAGAAATCCAGATTGATCCATCTAAGCTCCTTTATGTTTCTGGCACAAATTCAATTCTGGGATTCCTAGTTTGGGCTTCAGTTTTATTTTTGACACTAATCTTGGAGTTCGTAAAACATGATTTTATGAAATCCCTAAAATATATGTAAAATAATCATCTATAACCTATAAACATACTAAAAATGAGTATTTGCAGAAGCTCAGGTACATAAACAACTCTATGCTTTCTAAGGAAAGGAATAGACAGATACTATTATCCCTTTTCCTGATGTTGAGTTTAGTTTTAAGTCTAGCTGGAAATTGGAAATATAGTCACACACACAAATGCTTATAATTAGAAAAAATAAACATCAAGTTTAATATTCTTAATTTAACATTAAAGGTGACGTGTAGCAGAAAAAGCAGAGTTGAGCTCAGAAACCTCTAGACTCAAACCTTGTTTTAATGCCTGTAAACTCTATGACTTAGTTGAGCTCAGAGTGTCGGATTCTCCCGTGAATAAATAGGCCTATTGTGAGGGTAAAACAAGACCATCAATGTGAAGTCTATTGAATAGTTCAGCATACATGAGTGACACTGCCCCACTGTTCTCATTCTTCCCTGGATTCTATATGGCCTCGTTAGTGTTTAACATCCCAACTCACAGCCCCATTTGCACCCAAATAAAGGACAGATACAGGAATTAGACAGTTGAAAGGATTTATTACCAATGAAGGCTAGGTGGGAAGATTTGGTTAACATATAACCATAAGGGCTTGCTGGCACTACCTGCCTGATGCCCCTCCCCTGAGTTAAATTCAGATCTTCGAATTGCCCAATAGGCAAACTCAGTGGGAAGGTTTAGATCTGCAGAGTAGACACCCATATGAAGGAAGAATGTCTCCCCCTATCTCAGAAGGAACTAGAGGAAGAGTCTAAGCTCTTCAATGCTTAAACTTTTATAGAGTGATTCTCACCAATTAAGAAAAGAGGACCCAAACCTGTTATCAGCCAACCAATTAAGATTAACTCAGTTCTTCTTTGCAGGGAAGAATGAGTAAGGAGTGGGAAGAGGCTTAGAGGATCACTCTGATAGGTGGCCATCTGTCTAGGCAATGAATGAAACAAAAACTGAATCATTCTTTCCATTAAGCAGGCCCCAGTTTCTTCAATACATGCCGTTTATTCTCCTTCTTCTATTCTCTACTCATTTTTACACCAACCTGAATTCTCTCCTACTTCCTACTTTTCTATTCATTCTGCACTCTGTATCTAATTACAGCCCCTTCTCATTCATTCCCATGGTTCCGATTCAAATTGTATCTTTCTACCTATTTTTTGTTTGTTTATTAGTAAAAAGTATTTATAATCCTTATTACATCACAACTACTCATGCGTAACAACAGTGATCAAAAGAGCTTACATTTACTGATGATTCACCCTGCGCCAGGGACTATACTATACTTTACATGCACTAATTCATTTATTCTCCACAATGCCTTGTGATTTAGGGGTGTACTTTTGGGTTCATGTTGAGGTAACCAAGGCTTATAAATGTGAACCAAGCCCAGGGTCCTGAAGGTCTGACCCTGACTGGACAGTGCAAACTTGCAGTCAAGGGCTTGGAGGATTGCCTTCTGATCCACTCCCTCCTTGTGAGGATGGGGTACACTGTTGTTCAGATGAACATGTCAGGACTGCGGTTAAACAGCTTGTGTTAAGCAAGAACATGTGACAGAAGTAACACAACTGGCAAAACAGTCTATAAATTTTTAAAATTCGTTTCACAAATAAGTTGCACCACTAGAACTGTGTCACATTTGCCACCAGAACTACGTAATGAGTGCCTTAAAGAACTTCCTCCCTCTCCACTGGTGGGTAATTAATTCTGTTAATTTCGTAGACCTAAATCACTGTCTCTGTTTTGTTTAGTATTGCTTGTTTTAAGAATTAGTCTTACATTCAGAATCATAATTAGTAAGTCAAGTGTTTATCAAAATATCAATATTGGTTACTCAAGGTTTTCTTAAATTATTTTATTTCTGCCAGGAATAATAAGCAAATTGAATCTGTCGTGATCACAATTTACCTGTATGGTGCCAAACCTGATCTAGTTACAGTCAAAGCAAGAAAAAAATAATGCAATAATTTGAATCACTGTTAAACAGTTCACACGTGTTTGTTGTCTATCCATTGCCCTAGAATTTTTGAGAGTAAAGAGAGATAGAGAAAAGCAGTATATGCTAATCATGCTATGTGTCTTTCCACATACTTCATTGCCCAAGAGGGGAGACTAACTAAGGCATCTTTAATGACAGATTCTGGGCAGCTGCAAGATGTTTTTTCTATACACTAATTTATGCAGCTAAGAGATAAGTAAATTAATCTCCATTATCAATCTACCAGATAGCAAGAGTCAAACCCGAAACACCACTCCGTTGATGCAGGAAGGAAATCATCCTTATCACAGATTGCATGCTTTTTTGTTTTTTGTTTTTTAATGGATCCAGGTGCACCCATGACAGATTTTGGCAATGAGAATTATTTCCAACCCCAGAAAACCTGCCAGTTTCTGCTGCTTACTTCTGTTCATGCCTCTTGATGAGGGGCAATTGCTATGAGACAAATTACATTGTCTGTAATCTGGTCTCCTTCCCCATAGCCATGATTCATTCTGACAAGGAAAGTTTAAAAGCAACAAGTAAAATATGATAAACAATATCCATCATTGCATAGGAGAGCCTGGCTAAAAGCTTTCTGTCATTATCAATAATACTGTTTAGTTTTCAGCCTCCCCTTGTATTGCATTAGTGGCAAATGTGAATTTCTGTGAGCAGCAAAGGTTCAGTTTGGGCTACCTGTATGATTCTCGTTTCAAGTGAAACTGTGCCCAATACCCTTCCAATGGTCCTTAATGCAGCCAATGAGACCCAATAAAGGTTAGATATGTCATAAAACTGATGGATGCAACCCAGAGTTCTCTCCTCAACTCTCACTTATTTCTGACTTGATTTACCTAATCAGCTCCTCATTCTTGTTTCTGAGAAGCTGACCTGAGTTTTCCTTGCATACCCTTGTGTGTGTGGTATTTCCTGGATTTTTCTAACATTGGCTTTTACCTTCAAATAATGCTCTGTCCTGCTCTTCTAACTCTTGGGGTCCCAGATACCACAGAATGCAATGTTCCACCCAAACCTACAGAAACTCACCTCTGACCCCGGAAATGCAATAAGATTACATCAGTTATAGCCACCCTTTAAAAGAATTTTGCAGTGCATGAGGTTTACATGTGCAATACAGACCTTAAAAGTTCTTGGTTGAAGCATTCACAAAACTTGTATATATTAAGAAATATTATTGTCAACCCACTATGCTCTTGTCCATTTTTAATTTCTTCATTGAGCAGAATTTCACATCTCATCCCCAATGAACATTTCTATTTTTTATGGTTGAGTTTCGCCACATTTTTTTTTTCTACACACAAGTTACTTTTCTTGCAAAGTAATTACCACATCATTTACTTGGTTCTTAGAATTAAAAAGTGAGGAAGTCACATCCAGAGAACTCAGCCCTGGAGTCCAAACTGGAATCCATTCAGCAATAATTATCAGAGATCATGATCATCTCAATAGCAATTCTTCATAGTTGAAAGAGCAGATTAATAAAAAGAGAATATTAGGAGGACTTTTTTCATAGTTTCTTATTTTGTTTATGAGGCTATTGAGGCTTAAGAATGGTGAAAGACTTATCTAACCTCCCAATATATCACACAGCATATAAGGGCCAAATCTAAGTATTGAATTATTAAGTTCTGATTCCAGTGTAGGTCTTCTTATGATGTCATAAAACAAATCAAGATTTCAAAAAAATGGTTATTTTTAATACCTCACCCACTTCTTATAAAACAGACAATACCTGTCCTGCCCACTTCACTGATTCACTGTGAAACTATAAGATAAAATAATATATATGATAGTACTTTGTAAATGGTGTATCCTTATAGACATACATGATATTTTTATTATTAATGTAGTAGTTGTAGGAGTAGTCATAGTAGTAGCTGTTCTTGTTTTAGTAATATTAAAATCACCCTAGATTTTCAATATGACTTCATTATGTAAACCTTCATTGTTTATAAAATACTTCTATATTTTACCACTACAAAAAATGGAAAAGTGTGATCATTTTTATTTCATTAAAATCTGCTTGAAACCAATGTTTTTACATTAATCTATAGAAGCGCAATTTCTCTTCTTCCTGAGAGAATCAATTGATAGATGCCCCAACTTTTCAATACCTCCTGCATTTCTTGGTAATAGCTCCCTGGTCTCTCTCTACCATTTAGTTTTTGCTAACTAGCAAACCACCCCAAAACTCAGTGACTAAAACAGCAGAGAAGTGTTATTTACCACACTTCCATGGTCAGTTGGGAAGTCATTCTTATCTTTATCTCTGCAAGCAGCTGAAGATTGGGCTGGACTGAGTGGTTCAGCCTGGCCCTGCTCACATAGTTGGGGTTTGTAGGCTGCTTGGTCTGGACAATATCAACAGAAACAACCCAGTCCCCATGGCCTCTCATCTTCATCTTCATGAACTAGCCTGAGCTTCCTTCCAAGTTGCTCTCAGGGATTCAAATGCAGCAAAAGGAGGCAGGACCCAATAGCAGATACTTTTCAAGTGTCTGTATCACTTTTAAGTGCTCTATTGGCCAAAGTGAATCATAGATCAAGCCCAGATTCAAGGGTGAAGGCATTCTTGTTGTCATGTTTGCAAACAGTCTACCACATTTGTTCATATCTCTGATACCCAGAGGACTGCTTGAAAGCAGCTGTTGAGTATTTTTCTCGTGATCATTCCTATACAGGGCAATGTGGGGCATGCAAGGAAACATCACATCTGGAGCCTGATCTTGTAAAGACAAAGTATGCATAAAACAATTAGAGATTGAAGCAAAAGAAAATGGAATAAAATGATGGCTACTCTGGAACAGGTCAATATTCAATAAAAGAATCCAGAAAGTCAAACTCAATGGGGGAACACAGGGATGACTTTTTGTTAAATATTTATGTTTTATTAGATTTTCCCTATGTTTTTGTATGGCTTTAGCCTGACTGGTTTATTTGTGAAAGAAAACGGTGTGTGTCTGCATGTGCATGGATATTTGTGTGTGTATAGATGTTTCCTTCAGACACTGTCACTCTCCTCTTCAAAATGTCTATACTGCACTTAGTGTCAAGCCACTTCCATGTGTATAATCTCCCTTGATCCTTACAGTAGGCATGAGGAAAGCATAGTTTCCATTATGCAATGGAGAAATGGGCAGAGAGGAGACCCAGGGAGCCAGCTGGGAGGCTTGCTAAAGAGTCTGAAAGGAAGGGGAATTTCACTCTTGTGAGGTAAGGACTGCAGGCATAATTTCAGGAGAGGAAGTCAACATAAAGTAAAGATCACGGTTATTAGTAGTGCATTTACTCAGCAAATAGTTATTGAGTGTCTACTGCCATCTCTAACAACATAGAACTTACATTCTAGGTAGAAAGGAGACAATAAGAAACTAAAAAAAAAAAAAGATATTTCTGGAAAAGAATAAGTACTATCAAGAAAAATCATGATGATATGATTAGATAAAGAATTACAAAGCAAAGGTGTATGTCCCAAAGTAGATGATGGGTACAGTGATTTGCAAACACAACACATTCAAAAAAGCCAGCTTTGCAGCTACTCACTGTGTGACTTGAGTAAATATACTTAACTTTGACTTTGTTTCCTCATCTATAAAACAGAGGAATTTGTAATCAGCTTAGTTTCTTCCCAGAACTTTTTAGGGATCAAAGAGATAATGCATTTAAATGCAATTCACAGGGGTTATGTCAGAACCTAGTATCATTACTATTGGTGGTATCAGTGTGTGTGTGTGTGTGTGTGTGTTGTTGTTCTTTTTTGTAGCAATCACAGTGGAAGCAAAGTTAACAAAGGTCCATCTAAAAATAAGTTAAGACCAAAACTCTGGAGGGAAAGCAATCTGGCAAAGTGTAGCTCTCAACAACAGTTAAGCTGAATTCAGGGCATTGAGAATATGGAGCAAGATTATTCATGGCTGACGTAAGTTAAAAAATAGGTGGCATCCTTCTCCAACCCTGCCTGGCCTTCCAGCCTTTCTGAAAACCTGGGAGTTTGTGTTCCACAGAATGATACATGTTTTTGCCATTTATGCCATGATTCATTTTTTTGGTCTCTGGTGTCCTAATACTGCCGGTCAGAAGGATTAGAACTTCAGGTTAATTTGGTGTTTTTCAACATGTCCTGCATAGATATTGTTACATACATAACAGCCAAAAATAGCCTTTGAAGGGATGAGGTACAAAAAATATCTAAGATAGGAGATTATATCTTTCTTTTACTCTTGGTATCCCATTGATGTGGAAGCCCCAGGAATTTCTCCTGACTTGACAGAAAAGTAGGTTAGCCACTGACTCTTTTACTTGTAAGTCTTAGACTTCGGTGAATTTCTTTTTTTTTAAAAATGGCAATGTGAACCGTGCTCAGTGTTCATAACAGCAAACATTTACTGTGCATGTAAACTATTATGTGTCATGCACACCTGTTTTTTTAAAATAATTGTTATTGTGTATATTGAAGGAATGCAATGTGATGTTATAAGATAGATATGTACAGTAAAATTGTCACTATAATGGATCAAATAACATATCTAAGGTCTCACATAGTTATCTATGTTCCCCTCTGTGGCAAGAGCAGCTATAATCTTTAACCTTTCTGAGACTGACCATTCCCAGAAGGAAAGCATGGAGGGAAACACTAGCACTGTCCAATTGAATGGAATGTATGAAATAGCTCATGAACAGTGCCGGCACCGGGTAAGCACAGTGGGGTTTGTCATTATGGTTTTGGTCATCGTTTTTGAGGCAGTCACCAGTGTTTCACACTCTCTGGAGGATCATGAGAGAGGCTCTTGCACTACTGAAGGTAGCACAGCCCCTTTCCAGACACCACACTTCCTGCCTCATGGGATTGGCCATATTTGGGAGTAATACTATACTAACGCCTCAAATGCTTCTTACCTGTTCCTGGGTACTCGCTCCCCTGCCCACAGAGTGTCTCATTCCATGTTAACTTTCAGGCATAGGAATCGAGCCACATGTTTCTGATACTGATAATAGTATAAGTGCCAAAAGAGTATCAGAGAAGTCAAATGCTGGGACTTATGTTTACATAACTTTAGGCCATTACGATGATCCCAAGAAAATTTCAATTACACAAAGTTTATGTTCTAGAGGCCTTGCGGCTATTAGAATAGAGTTTATACCTAAAGCAAATATAAAACACAGCACTCAGTGACTTGTTAACATGTATGCTCTAAACTAAATCATTCCTTCACAAAGCACTTGTGCAAGGAAGCAAAAGCCCCTTAAAGACATAGGATCAGGGAGATGGAATCATCTCTCAGCCGTCTGGGGCACTGGCATCCCACTGCTAGGATGGTTGGGACTGTAATTCTTAGACCACCTACTGCTAGCTTATTACACTCTATTTTAAGTTTGGTTATTATTTTACTGTAACTCAGTTTCTTCCAACCCAACATGTGGACAAGATGCATGATCACTGTCAATGATATCAAGACCTACTAGATTTGACAAGAAGCAGAGAGAATGGCCTAAACCCAGTAGTTTTACAGTGCTGTGAACTACAAGAGGGCTCTTAGCACTCTGCGGTTGAAATGCGGGACGTGTGTGTGAAACACACAATAAGTGTGTTTAGTTATCGTCAGTGAGTCAGGAAAGGGCCCTTTGAGGAGATGACACTGAGTCAGGCATTGGAAGAGGCGTGTAACATTTGCAGATTTCAGGAAAGCAGAAAAGACAGGCAATTTTCACAGTGGGAAGAGCAAAACACAGAACCATGGGTGTGGAAGTTTACACTTATTTAGGAGAGAATAGTTTTCTGTGCCTGCAGCAGGAGTTTTTTGGAAGCTGGTAAGGGAAGGAGCTGTAAGATACAGGAAGGGAAGGTAGAACCTGTGCTGTCGATCAGAGTGAAAGACCTCAAGGCACGGTCAAGTTTGAATTCTAGCATATACGTGACAGCGAATGGGATGTTAGAGGATTCTTCACAATATCCACTTCATTCTGACGTAAATTCTTATGAGAAAGGGTTGCTCTGATTTGTAGAATCTGCTCACGTATGCTGATCTAGATTGATCTACATGTTTCTGGGAATGTATTGAACAGCGTCCAGATAGTGGGTCTAATTAGGGCTGAGATCCATTGGTGAAAAAAATCCCTCAATAAATTATCATCCTTTCTAATACCATCTTGAGTTTATATAGCATTTGTTTCTCCCAAGTTGTTCAGAACACTTCACATATACCATTGCATTTTTCCTAATGTTTCCAAGACATAATTAGGTGCATGTATCACTGCGCTTATTTTATAAATATTGACATCTGACATATTGATTACAGAATCTGCTTCAGATAACATGGCACCACAACTGTTATCAAATGACACATTATTATCAGTCATTTTGCATACAAGCAACCATGTAAATAGAAACATTATAAGCAGTTCTCTGTAACTGATTTCATACATTGAATATTTTCTCAACTCTATAGTTTTAAAATAAATTACAACACAATATACAAATTTTCAGCACTACAGAAAAAGTATAAAAGAGAAAAAGAAATATTACATGTCTCATTGCTAATATTATGAGATCATTCTTTTGTTTTTTGTTTTGTTTTGTTTTGTTTTGTTTTTTGAGACATAGCCTTGCTCTGTTTCCCAGGCTGGAGTGCAATGGCACGATCTTGGCTCACTGCAACCTCTGCCTCCCGGGTTCAAGCAATTCTCCCACCTCAGCCGCCTGAGTAGCTGGGATTACAGGCAACCACCATCATGCCTAGCTAATTTTTGTATTTTTGTAGATACAGGGTTTCACCATGTTGGCCAGTGAACTCCTGACTTTAGGTGATCCGCCTTGGCCTCCCAAAGTGCTGGGATTACAGGTATGAGCCACCACACCCGGCCGAGACCAGTCTTTAAACACTGTTCCTTGCAGTGGTAACAGAGTCGTATTACTTCAGGGCCCAATAAGGTGAAGTAAATATGGAAGTAGCTGGGTGCAAGTCAAGCAGCGACAAAGTGGCTGTGAAGAAGCAGAAATGGTAGACCTTGACTAAATGCATTGGGATTTAAGTTAGAAAAACATCAGTCCCAGCTATTCCGGAGGCTGAGACAGGAGAATCGTTTGAACCTGGAAGGCAGAGGTTGCAGTGAGCCAAGATCATGCCACTGCACTCCAGCCTGGGCAAAAGAGCGAGACTCTGTCTCAAAAAACAAAGCAAAACATCCAGAGCATTGTGTGGGACAAACAATTACCATCTGTAGATAAATTTGGTCCAGTAGGTGAGTTTACAAGTCTTGCCCATGCCTGTTCGTTCATCAAGCTATGAGATTAGATAAGCAAACAGACAGTAGATAAACTGACATACAGAATAAAACAATTTTATGAAAATGGGATCATGCTGTATTATTTTAATGAAAATTACTGAAATTAACTTCAAATGTAAGAGAAATTTAAAAAAAAAAACTAAAAACACTCTGACTTTTACATTTTCTAAACATTTGTTTTCCCCCCAAAAGACTTTACATTTAATAAATTTGATTAATTAAAACAATCAAAGGAAAAAAACATATTAAGATGGCAGATAGGAGTCGGGACTAGCTTGCAGCTCTTACTGGGATGGACAGAGCAGCATGTGGAGACCCACCATGAACTTTTGCTGCAAGAACTACTGCAGGAATATACTAGGAAAGTTGAGAGAATCCACATACCCTTTGAGGGAACTGGATCGCTGCTGCAGGCTCCCTGAGACACTGAAAAACTGCGAGTCTGCTTGCTTTCTCAATGCGGTGGCCCATAGGCTGGGGCAAGTTCTCAGCCCTGGCCACCAGCTTCCTGCAAATACACTCAATGCTGTTGGGGTGGCACAATGGGAGTGAGACTGACCTTTAAGAATGCAGGCTGCATGGGAGTGGGGTGAGGCCTGTGACTGCTGGCTTTCCTCTACTTCCCTGGCAACATTTATGACTCAGCAGAGGCAGCCATAATACCCCTGGGAACATAATTCCACTGGACTGGGAACGACATCGCCATCCCCCCACAGCAGCCACAGCAAGCCCCACACAAGGAGAGACTGAGCTCAGACACCCTATTTCTGCCCCCACCTGGTGGTCTTTCTCTGCCTGCCCTGGTAGCCAAAGACAAAGGTCATAATCTCCTGGGATCTCTACGGCCCTGCCCACTCCCTGGGAAACCTGAATACTTGCCCTAGGGCAAGTCTGCATCTTCCCTATAGGACAGCACCTGATGTACTCTTGAAAGCGCCACCTCCTGGCTGGAGGCCAACCAACACAAAGGCAGTGTACTAAACAAACTAACACATAACCAATAACCCTCAGAGAGTCCACTTCACTCCCCTGCTACCTCCACCAGAGCAGGTGCTGATATCCACGGCTGCAAGACCTGAAGATGGATCACATCACAGGACACTTTGCAGACACTCCACAGTACAAGCCTGGATCCCAGTAGCTCAGCTGGGTGGCTAGACCCAGAGCAGCGAAAGCAATCACTACAGTTTGGCTCTCAGGAAGCCCCATTCCTAAGGGAAAGGGGAGAACACCACACCAAGGGAGCACCCTGTGGGACAAAAGAACCTGAGAAGCAGCCCTTGAATCCCAGATCTTTCCTCTGACATACTCTACCCAAATGAGAAGGAACCAGAAAAACAATTCTGGTAATATGATAAAACAACGTCCTTTAACACCACCAAAATATCATACCAGCTCACTAACAATAGATCCAAATGAAGAAAAAATCTCTGAATTGCCAGAAAAAGAATTCAGAAGGTTGATTATTAAGCTAATCAAGGTGGAACCAGAGAAAGATGAAGTCCAACTTAAAAAAATAAAAAAAAAAAATGATACAGGATATGAAAGAAAAATTCTTCAGTGGAATAGATAGCATAAATAAAAAGTAATCACATGTTAGATATTAGTTCTAAATTTCTTTTCAAAAAATCAATATGTCAGTATGTTCAATTATTTGCCTTCTACTTTTAAACTGAACTTCCTCATAAAGCAAACTTTTTTGATTACCTGCTGCACACTGACTTATTCTGATTACCTACTCCACCCTAACTCATTCCTATTACCCACTCCACCAAGACTCCTTCCAATTATCTGCTCTGTCATAACCATTTTTCCCGCCAAACCACTCACCCCATCACTCTCTTTAAATTAGCCAAACAAAATTAGTTTAGCCTGTGCAGTCTAACCCTAGCCAATAAAAACACAACAGAGCAACAGAGGCCACGTTCATCAGGGATAAGAACCCCTTCCCCTCCCTTGTCCAAGTGTGTGCTCACCATTGCTCTATCTATAAGGGCACACTGTTCTGTAAAAGTACCTTGCCTTGCTAAAAATTAAAAAAAAATATATATATATATATATATATATATATATATATATATATATATATATTCGAGTACTATTTCTTTTGTGGCACCAAAATTTATTTATAACATCACAACTTCTAGAAACCAAGGATACACTTAAGAGAAATGCAAAACACACTGGAAAGTGTCGGCAATAGAATCAAACAAGCAGAAGAAAGAACTTCAGAGCTGGATGACAAAGCTTTTGAATTAACCCAATCCATCAAAGATAAAATAAAATAATTTAAGAAATGAACAAAGCCTCCAAGAAGTTTGGGACTATGTTAAATATCCAAATCTAAGAATAATTGGCGTTCCTGAGGAAGAAGAGAAATCTAAAAGTTCGCAAAACATATTTGAGGGAATAATCAAGAAAAACTTTCCTGGCCTTGCTAGAGATCTAGACATGCAAATACAAGAAGCTCAAAGAACATATGGGGAATTCATCACAAAAGTCATCATCTAGGCACATAGTCATCAGGTTAGCTAACGTCAAGATGAAGGAAAGAATCTTAAGAGCTGTGAGGCAAAAGCATCAGGTATAAAGGAAAACCTATCAGATTAACAGCAGATTTCTCAGCAGAGACCCTACAAGCTAGAAGGGTTAGGGGTCTTAGTTTTAGCCTCCTTAAACAAAACAATTATCATCAACCAAGAATTTTGTATCCAGTAAAACTAGCTTCACAAATGAAAAAAAGATACAGTCTTTTCCAGATTAACAAAAATGGTGAGAGAATTCACCACTACCAAACCAGCACTACAAGAACTGCTAAAAGGAGCTCTAAATCTTGAAACAAATCCTCGAAATACACCAAAATAAAACCTCCTTAAAACATAAATCTCACAGGACATATATAACAATAACACAATGAAAAAAATCAAGGTATTTAGGCAACAAATAGGATGACAAATAGAATAGTACCTCACATCTCAATACTAACATTGTATGTAAATGCCCTAAGTGCTCCATTCAAAAGATACAGAATGGCAGAAGGGATAAGAAATTACTAACCAAGTTTCTGCTGTCTTGGGGAGACTAACACATAAGGATTCACATACACTTAAGATAAAGGAGTGGAAAAAGATATTCCATGCAAATGGACACCAAAATTGAGCAGGAATAGCTAGTCTTGCATCAGACAAAGCAAACTTTAAAGTAACAGCAGTTTAAAAAGACAAACAGCAACATTATATAATGAAAAAAGGACTATTCCAACATGACAATATCACAATTCTAAATATATATGCACCTAACACTGGAGATCCCAAATTTATAAAACAACTACTACTTTCTTAGTTCTATAAGAAATGAGATAGACGGTAACACAGTAACAGTGGGGGACTGCCATTGACAGTACCTGACAGGTCATAAAGACAGAAAGTCAACAAAGAAACAGTGGGCTTAAACTATACCCTATAACAAATGGACTTAACAGATATTTATAGAACATTCTACCCAACAACTGCAGAATATTCATTGTATTCATCCACATATGGAACATTCTCCAAGATAGACCATATAATAGGCCACAAAACAAGTCTCAGTAAATTTAAGGAAATCAAAATTATAACAACCACTCTCTCAGACCACAGTGGAATAAAATTGTAAATCAACTCCAAAAGGAACCCTCAAAACCATGCAAATACATGGAAATTAAAAAACCTGCTCCTGAATGATCATTGCATCAACAATGAAATGAAGATGGAAATTTAAAAAATTATTTGAACTGAAAAATAACAGTGTTACAACCTATTAAAACCTCTGAGATATGGCAAAAGCTGTGCTAAGAAGAAAGTTAATAGCATTTCTACACCAAAAAGTCTGAAAGAGCACAAATAGAATCTAAGGTCACACCTCACAGAACTGGAAAAACAAGACAATCCAAACCCAAACCCAGCAGAAGAAAATAAATAATGAAGATCAGAGCAGAATTACATGAAACAGAAGCAAACAAAAAAAAATACAAAAGATGAATGAAACAAAAAGCTGGTTTTTTGAAACGATGGATATAATTGATAGACCATTAGCAAGATTAACCAAGAAAACAAGAGGGAAGATCCAAATAAGCTCAATTAGAAATGATATGAGAGATATTACAGCTGATATCACAGAAATACAAACAATTCTTCAAGGCTACTATGAACTTTTTTTTTTTTTTTTTTAATGAGACAGAGTCTCGCTCTATCGCCCAGGCTAGAGTGCAGTGGCGCGATCTTGGCTCACTGCAACCTCCGCCTCACAGGTTCATGTCATCCTCCTGCCTCAGCTTCCCGAGTAGCTGGGACTACATGTGCCCACCACCATGCCCGGCTAATTTTTTGTATTTTTAGTAGAGACGGGGTTTCACCATGTTAGCCAGGATGGTCTGCTATGAACACTTTTATGCACATAAACTAGAAAGCCTAGAGGAGATAGATAAATTCCTGGAAATATACAATTCTCCTGGATTAAGCCAGGAAGATATAGATCTCTGAATATACCAATAAGAAGCAATGAGATTGAAATGGTAATAAAAATATCGCCAAAACAAAACAAAGTCCAGGACCAGGCGGATTCATAGCTAAACTCTCTATTAGACATTCAAAGAAGAATTGGTACCAATCCTCTTAACACTATTCCAAAAGATAAAGAAAGAGGGCCTTCTCTCTAAATTATGTCATGAAGTCTGTATCACCCTAATACCAAAACTAGGGAAGGACATAACATAAAAAGAAAAGTGCAGACCAATATCCCTGGTGAACATAGACTGAAAAAATCCTCAACAAAATATTAATATTAGAGAACTGAAATCAACAGAATATCAAAATGGCAATCAACTGGCCGGGTGTGGTGGCTCACGCCTGTAATCCCAGCACTTTGGGAGGCCGAGGTGGGCAGATCATGAAGTCAGGAGATCAAGACCTTCCTGGCCAACATGGTGAAACCCCGTCTGTACTAAAAATACAATAAAATTGGCTGGGTGTGGTGGCACTCACCTGTAGTCCCAGTTACTCAGGAGGCTGAGGCAGAAGACTCTCTTGAACCCGGGAGGTGGAGGTTGCAGTGAGCTGAGATCGTGTCACTGCACTGCAGCCTGGTGACAGAGCAAGACTCTGTCTCAAAAAAAAAAAGGTACTCAACCATGAACCATGATCACGTGGGTTTCATAGCAGGGATGCAGGAATGATTTAATATATATAAGTCAATAAATGTGATACACCACATAAACACAGAATTAAAAACAAAAATCACATGAACATCTCAATAGATGCAGAAAAAGCATTTGACAAAATCCAGCATCGCTTTATGATTAAAACCCTCAGCAAAATTGACATAGAAGGGACATACCTTAAGGTAATAAAACCCATCTACAACAAACCCAGAGCCAACATTATACTGAATGAGGAAAACCTGAAAGCATTCCCTCTGAGAACTGGAACAAGACAAGGATGCTCATTTTCACCACTTCCGTTCAACACAGTACTGGAAGTCCTAGCCAGAAGAATCAAACAAGAGAAAGAAATAAAGGCATCTGAATCAAACTGTCACTGTCTGCTGATGATATGATCGTCTACCAAGAAAACCCTAAAGACTCATCCAAAAAGCATCTGGAACCGATAAATGAATTCAGCAAAGTTTCAGGACACAAAATTAGTGTACACAAATCAGTAGCTCTGCTATACACCAACAGCAACCAAGTTGAGAATCAAATCAAGAATGCAACCCCTTTTACAATAGCTGCAAAAAAATGTAAAATACTTAGGAACATACCTAACCAAGGATGTGAAAGTCCTCTAAAAGGAAAACTGCTAAATACTGCTGAAATAAATCACAGATGACACAAACAAATGGAAACACATCCCATTCTCATGGAGGGGTAGAATCAATATTGTGAAAATGACCACACTGCAAAAAGCAATCTACAAATTCAATGCAATTTCCATCAAAATATCACCATCATTATTCAAAAAAAACTGGAAAAAAAAAATCCTAAAATTCATACAGAATCAAAAAAGAGCCCACAAAGCCAAAGCAAGACTAGGCAAAAAGAACAAATCTGGAGGCATCACAGTACCTGACTTCAAACTCTACTATAAGGCCATGGTCACCAAAAAAGCATGGTACTGATACAAATATAGGCACATAGACCCATGGAACAGAATACAGAACCCAGAAATAAAGCCAAGTACTTACAGTCAACTGATCTTTGACAAAGCAAACAAAAACATAAAGTGGGGAAATGACACCCTATTCAACAAATGGTGCTGGGATAATTGGGAAGGCCCATGTAGAAGAATGAACTTGGATCCTCATCTCTCACTTATACAAAAATTAACTCAAGGCAGATCAAGGACTTAAATCTGAGACATAGAACCATAAAGGCTCTAGACGATAACATCAGGAAAACCCTTCTAGACATTGGCTTAGGCAAAAACTTAATGACCAAGAACCCAAAAGCAAATGCAACAAAATCAAAGATAAATAGATGGGACTTAATTAAACTAAAAAGCTTCTTCGCAGCAAAAGAAATAATCAGCAGTGTTAACAGACAACCCACAGAGTGGGAGAAAATCTTCACAATCTACACATCTGACAAAGGAGTAATATTCAGAATCTACAAAGAACTCAAACAAATCAGCAAGGAAAAAGCAAACAATCCATCAAAAAGTGGGCTAAGGACATGAATAGACAATTCTCAAAAGAAGATATACAAATGGCCAGAAAGCATATGGAAAAATGCTCAACATCACTAATTATCAGAGAAATGCAAGTCAAAATCACAATGGGATACCACCTCAGTATTGCAAGAATGGCCATAATCAAAAATGAAAAAAAAAAAAATAGATGTTGGCATGGAAGTAGTGAAAAGGGAACACATATGCATTGTTGGTGGGAATGTTAACTAGAACAACCACTATAGAAAACAGTGTGGAGATTCCTTAAAGAACTGAAAGTAGATCACTGTTTGATCCAGCAATCCCGCTACAGATACTTGGTATCTACCCAGATAAAAAATAAATCATTATATAAAAAAGATACATGTATGTTTATAGCAGCACAATTTGCAATTGCCAAACTATGGAACCGGCTCCAATGCCCACCCATCAGTGAGTTGTTGAAGAGTACGTGGTATATATACACATACAATGGAATAGCATTTAGCCGTGAAAAGGAACAAAATAATGGTGTTTGCAGCAACCTGGATGGAATTGGAGACTATTATTCTAAGTGAAGTAACTCAGGAATGGAAAACTAAACATCATATGTTCTCACTCATATGTGGGAGCTAAGCTATGAGGATGCAAAAGCATAGGAATAATACATTGGATTTTGGGGACTTAAGGGAAAGGGCTGGGGGTGGCAGGAATAAAAGACTACACATTGGATACAGTGTACACTGCTCGGCTGATGGGTGCACCATAGTCTCAGAAATTACCACTAAAGAACTTATTCATGTAACCAAGCACCAACTGTTCCCCAAAAACCTATTGAAATAAAAAAAATTAAAAATTAAAAATACTCTGAATGATAGAGAAATAAAACATAAATAAATAAAACAATAAAACAATCAGAAGTTGCCACTATTATATTTCAATTTAAATCTTTGTTTCAATTCTACACGGTATTAGTTTATCATATAATATTGTAAATGAAAGAAATTACCTTCTTGCATTCCTCCCTTTTCACTTCCTGATTCTAAAAATTATATTTAGTTTGTATTTTATTAAATTTACATTCAGTCTTATAGCCAGAATTGTTCACATTTTTAAATATAGCTCACATTTTTAAATTTAATTGATTCATAATCACTGATTTTTTTCCAAAATGTCTTTTTTTCATTTTTTTTTGTTGATTCCTTGTTTGGTTGGGTTTCATCTTCATCAAGGCCAAACAGTTCTCGTCCATATGCTGCCATTATACCTGACTGGCATCTTAGGTGCATATGAGAGCACTGGGTCCCTTTCTTGCCCTTGGGATTTCATTAGAAGTGCCCCACTGTCTGCTGCACTAAGAACAATACACGTTCTTTTTACCATTGCATCTCTGCTTATCTTTTTAGGGGTTAGTTATTTATTAAATATATACATATATATGTATATACTTTAAAAGAACATATGGAGTTTTCATTCCTTAGGTATATTCATGTTTGAGGATATCTTCTTGTTTCCTTTTCACAATAAAAAATTTCCAACTGGGCATGAAATTATCTTGGCTCACTTTTTCTTTCCCTAAAAAATTAGTAGAAATAAATCAGTTGGCAGATTTCTGGCAGTGACTGTTGCTGCTGAACAGTATGAGATAAGACTAATTTCTCCACTTTTAGGAAGCTTGATTTTTCTGCTTGGTTTACTAAAAAAAAATTATTCTTTCCCTTCCTTCCTTCTTTCCTCCCCTGCAAGCTCCTTTCCTTTCTTTCTTATTTTCTACTTTCTGGACTTGTTCTATTCTGCACAGAATTAGATTTTAGATTAATCATTTTGTTTCATGAAAAACACATGAACCCAAATAGGGACCAGAATCATTTATTTAGCAAATTATTTATTTAGTATATTTTAATATGTATGTACAAACATGCCATAAGAAGTAAAAGCCAGAGCCTTGAACATAACCTACATTTCACCGTCTAGTTTCTCCATCTCCTTCCCATGACAACACCATGGGAGACAACACACATTGCCCCCGCCATATTCATCATTCCTTTGTGTGCTTTCTTATCTAGGTTTATTATGTCAATATTTTTGTATACATTATCTTAGTTGTTTTTAACTTTACAAAAAAAGAGTTTTCTACAATCTTTTTGGATTTACTTTATTTACTTATATTTATATTTCTAAATTTCATCCACATCATTGTTATTTACCATTATTGACCACATCACTGTTATTAAACCATTTTGCTGTAACAGTTATTATAGCTCATTCTTCTATTTTCTTTGAATACACTTTAAGATTGTTGGCATATTTTTACATTTTACAGAGTCCTGATGTGAAAATTCATGTGCCGATTTTTAAAAAATTATCTAAAAGAATGAGTATATAATTATTTTTCATTGTTTTCTTGGCTTACATTTTCTTGACCACTAAGCACTTTGATATCTTTCTATATGTTTATTTCCTATTTGTGTTTTGTGTTCTGTAAAATACTTGTTTATATCTGCCCATTGTTCTGTTGAATTTTGTGCTTTTCTTATTGCTTTGAAGTAATCTTTCTAAAATTGTTTAATTTTTTATCATCAGTTGCAAATATTAAAAATGTTTTTTTCCACTTTGAAATTTGTCTTTTTACTTTTTAGATCCTGTGGCTCTAGTAAAACTTTTTTGAAGGAATTTGCATCTTGATTATGTTGTTTTATTAGAGGCTGAATTTAGCAAGGTGTAGCTGAAAACAGACAAATTAAAGAAAGAAAGAACCAGTTTATAAGCAGAAATAAAAGAGAATATGGAAATCAAGGCCCTTGTAGTTTGGAAAATCCAATTATTTCTACCCCCGTCCCCCAGTATTGTATTGCTCAAGGTTCTACACAGAAACACAACAAAATCTCCCTTGCTGTACTGTCACTCTCTTTCTTTCTCTCTCTCTCTCTTGCTTTCTATCTACATATATGTATATACATATATAATGTATTTTATACATTATAAACATATTTGTATACATGTATAATGTATTTTATATATGAAATATAAACCCTTAAGGAAGATAAAACTCTTAATGAAAATGGCCTTAATGAAGATGAAACCCAAGCTAACAAGGATTCAACAAATGAAGATATTTTGGGAAAAAATTCAGTGATTATGAATCAATTTAAATATTTATGTATAAGTGTATATATACACACATACACACATATATATACATACACATATTTATATACATATATACACACACAAATATATCTTACCTTTTCATCTCATATTGAACACAAAGTTTCATGTGGGTGCAGGATTGCTATAAGAAAGGCATATCTATACATTATAATCTGAGTCAAGAAAAAGAAAAGTCATTGCATGACAACTTAAAGCAAAAGGAAGATGCAGAAATTAATGCCAGCAAAGGATAGTTTGATAAAGTTAGAAAGAGATTTGGCTTAAAAATTTTCATGATAACAAGAGAATCAGCCTCTTCCAACCAAGAGGCAGAAGGCAAGTTCCCAGACTCCATTAAGAAAATCATTGAGGAGAAAGGACATCTGCTTGAACAGGTTTTCAATGTAGGCAAAAGGACTTATTTCAGGGGAAAAAATTCAAAAAAAACATTTATTAATAAGGAAAAGAAATGAGCACCAGGACTTAAGTCAGGAAGTCTACTGCTTTTGAAAATGCCCTTATCTATAACTCCTGATCCTTGAAGGGGAAAGATAAACATCAGCTGCCAGTCTTTTGGTTGTACAACAAGAAGGCTTAGTCAACAAGAAACTTATTTCTAGATCGGTTCTTTCAACAGTTTGTCCCTGAAATCAGAAAGTAAATACCTTGCCAGTAAGGTACTTTAAAGATTGTTTGATATGGGACAATGCCCCCAGTTACCCCAGAACCCCTTAAGTTCAACCCTGGTGGTGTCAAAGTGGCCTATTTGCCTCTAAACACAATGTCTCTAATTCAACCTTTAGATCAGGGTGTCATAAGGACCTTTAAGGCTCATGAAATACGGTATTCTGTGGAAAGGATTGCCAACGCTATGGAGGAGAACCCCAATAGAGACAACTAGTCATAAAAGTCTGAAAAGATTACACCACTGAAGAGGCCATTTTTGTTACTTAGAAAGCCATGAAAACTATCAAGCCTGAAACAACACATTCCTGCTGGAGAAAAGTGTGTGCGGATGCTGCACATGACTTCACAGGATTTACCACAGAGCCAATCAAGGACATCATGAATGAAATTGTAGATGTGGCGAACAAGGTAAAGGGTGAAGGGTTTCAAGATATGGATCTTGGAAAAACCCAAGAGCTAAAAGCCACCACAGCAGAGAAACTAACACAAGATGACTTGAAGAATATGAGTTCTTCCAAACCAGTGCCAGACAGTGAGGGAGAGGCTGTAGGGGAAGCAGTGCAGAAAACAAATTGACACTGGGCAATATGGCAGAGGGTTCAGACTATTCAAGACAGCTTTTGGCTTTGGCTTCTTTTACAACATGGACCCTTCTATGTTATCGGGAATGAAACTAAAGCAAACAGCGGAAGGATTGGTACCATATAAAAACATATAAAAACCAGATAAATGAAAAGGTAATAAATTTAGACGGAAATTACGATGCATTTCTGTAAAGTTACATCGAGTGTGCCTGCCTCCCCTGTCCCCCCTTTCACCTCCTCCATCTCTTCCACCTCTGCCACCCCTGAGAGAGCAAGACCAACCTCTTTCTTCTCCTCTTCAGCCTACTCAACATAAAGATGATGAGGATGAAGACCTTTATGATGATCCATTTCCACTTACTAAGTAGTAAATACATTTCTCTTCCTAATGATTTTCTTAATACCACTTTTTTTCTAGCCTACTTTATTGTAAGAATACAGCATATAATATGTATAACACAAAATATTTCTCAGTGGACTATTTATATTATTGGTAAGGCTTCCTATCAACAGTAGCCTAACAGTAGTCAAGGTTTTAGGGACTCAAAAGCTTTAAGTGGGTTTTCAACTGTGGGGAAGGTGGTATTGGTGCCCCTAATTTTTGAGTTGTCCAAGGGTCAAATTTAATTCATGTCTTTGTTAAAGATCAGATGAGAGACCAGAGGCAAGAGGATCAGGCATGGGGGCAAGCAAATGGACACATAAGACTGAGCAGGACGTAGAAAGAGTTCTGCATTTTACATCAATACCCACAAGAACAGGCACTGAAGAACGAAGTCAACACAGTGCCGCATGCAGTAGATACCAGCCAGCCTTCATCATCTTGTACCTAAAAACCAGCACAAGAGCAGTGACTGTGACTGGGGTAGCAACCTGAGGCCACAAAAGAGCTAGACAGCACAGAGTCCACAGTGGAGATTGGGAACAGGCCAGCAGGGAGCCTGGGTCCCTGAGTGCCTGCACTGACCACACTGAACTAAGATGCTATAATGGGAGCTAGGGATGCATGACAATTTGTTAAATCACTGAGATTGAGAGGTCAGTTTGTCATAGCACCCATTGTTACTTACCTGAAAAACAAGGAATATTGCTGAACTCTTCTGCACGTGCCTTGATACAGCACAAATATTCGTGACTCCTCGTCAGCAGAAAAATGTCACAACTCTGGAGCCTTTGCTCTGGACCAAGAACTTGACATATTCCAGTGTGACACATGATTGCTTTTGTGTTACTTCTTTCACAAGATATTAATTAGCCCCTGAGGAAGAAGCCATAAAGTGGCTTATAGCTTAATGTAGTAGCACTTTGACTCTTCATGTTGACCAGAGCACTGATTAATTTTTTAATTAGTCTTACGACTTCCTTATCGAAATATATGTTACCGAATAGTAAGTAGTGACTACCAGCAAGCTTCTGTTTCTTAGAGGGAAGGTTACCAGGCCTACAAGTTAAGACAAAGCTTCTGAGCTTGCCATACAAAGCCTTCAGGACTGGCTTCACTGAATCCCTCCAGCCTCATCTCTGGATAGACTGCTTTCATTTCACTCTTAGACAATGATAGCATGGGAAGTTTTTAAACCGTATATACCTTGCTTTTGCATTACCATGTCACTGCCTAGTTGGCGTCTTCTGCCTGGAATCACTTTCTTCCCACTGGGAGCCCCTTGAAGATTGCCTTTTTTGTTGTCCCAAACAGCTCAGGATTCATCTCTGCCGTGAGTCCTCTGAAGTTTATGTATAGTTTGTGTTGCATTAAACCCACTGAAGTGTAATTCAGTTGTGTACAAGTCTATTTGCCCAGAGTCAGGATGGAGGAGTTTGAAAACTTTGCCTTTTTACAGCCCTCTGTTCCCAGCATGCAGCTCTGACCTCAGGAAAAGCAGGAGTACATAGGGGACAAAGGCAGTTGGGGAACTGGGACTTTGGACTGTGAGGTTAATTTGAGTTATCCTACAACACCTTGAAAGTCTTTGTGGACATGGCTATCATGGAGGGGGTTGACGATGTGAAAGTAGGAGGAACAAATGGAGTTTTCTGAAGAAAAGCTGTGAGAATAATTTTGTGACATGAACTTTAAAGATGGAATTGAGAGAAGGAGGCGAGTCCCAATGTACACTTTTTAAACCCTGCTTTAGTTCTTTAGTGACTTATCGGCAGGAGTATTAACTTTTGCATTTCTATAAAAAATTAGCAGATATCTGGGGTTTGGAATTAATGAAATCCAGGTGAGAAGCAGATGTGAATTTGTCCTCGTCACTTACTGTGTGATGGTCAATACAGATGTTCAAATGGCCGCTCTGTGAGCCTCAGTTGCCTCTGCCAAATGAGGAAATACTGTTGTCAATCTCACAGCGCTCTTCTGCAAATAATGCATGTTAAGAAGTGATACATGTAAACACTGGCCTGTAATAGCTGTGTAATACAATAAGAGCTCAATGTTGTGGATAAGTTTTTCAAAACTGCGACTTGAAGCCAAATGACATATAAGCAAGCCAACCTATCTATTAGCTAATTGATAAAAATAAGACTTAGGTTCCTAAGGACTATTTCTGGTCACAAAAACATCACCAAACATCTAAAGAAAGACTTGAAACACTTCTAATATTAAACAAATAAATATGAGCTATAGACACATTTAAGAAAGATTCATATAAACGGATGATTATGTATCTGCTTATTCTCGTTCAAGGTCATAGGTGGCTGGAGCCTGTCCTATTGGCTCAGAGCAAAGGGCAAGAATCAGCTCTGGACAGGTCATAGCTCCATTGCAGGGACAATCACATCCAACCACACTCACTCACACTGGGACCGTTGAGACACACCAGTTAACCAAAGGTACACATCTTTGAGATGAGTGGGGAAACCAAAGGACATTGAAAGAACCGATGCAGACATGGAGAGAATGTGCCTACTCCACAAAGACAAATGCCCCCCATAAGAATCGAATTTTTTCTATCAATGTTATAACAAAATGATGCTGAACAAAATGACTCTGTGTGAGGACCTGCTGCACATAACAATTATTGTGATTGCCATTACTTTGTATAAGTAATATTTATGAAATATCTTACAGCCATACCTTCTACCTCCGTGTTATGGTTCTCTTGGATGCATATTAGAATCATATTTACTGTTAACATTTTAAATAGTGTGAGATAACTCTATACAATTCATGGCATAGTGTCAGAAAAAAAGCATTGATTAAAGAAAGAGCTAAATCCCAATGCCAAACTTCCCAGTGATCATTTACATGACTTTGAAAATGTAATTTCTCATGTCCAAGGCTGGGTCTTTGCAGCAGAATTCTCTTCGTAAGACTGAATGCCTGTGCCAGTGCTGGAAAGGGTAGGAATGTCCTCCGTATGCATGTCCTGGCTCCTCTCTCTCTCCTTCTTTTTATAAAGACACCACTGTTACTGGCACTCTTCTGTTTATAAACTTTCTTGGTTTTGTGTCCCCCGCAGAGTCTTTGATATGGTTTGGCTCTGTGTCTGCACCCAAATCTCATCTCAAATTATAATCCTCACATTTTGAGGGAGGGAGCTGGTGGGGGTGATTGGATCATAAGGGTGGTGTCTCCCATGTAGTTCTCGTGAGAGTGAGGGGGTTCTCACAAGTGCTAATGGTTTAAAAGTGTTTGGCACTTTCCCCCTCTCTCTGTCTCTCTCCTGCCACCACGTGAAGGGGGTCCTTGTTTTCCCTTCATCTTCCACTATGATCATAAGTTTCCTGAGGCCTTCCTAGCCATGGGGAACAGTAAGTCAATTAACCTTTTTTCTTCATAAATTACCCAGTCTCAGGTAGTTCTTTATAGCAGTGTGAAAATGAACTAATGCAGTGATATGTATGCAGTTGTCAGCCCAGCTGAGCTTCCCAATTGTTTCCAACATGTTCCTTCCCTCTCCAACCCTCTCTATATAAACCCACCTTACTAATATCCCAACACACAACCTCCCCAGCCTAGCTTTGCTGCCTGTACTGAGACTATATTATTTACTCATTCACAAATCCTCAAACTTTAACCCTGAGCTTTCTTCGTAGCACAACTTAATAGCTACCTTTCTATTCTGCTTTTGCAGATCCCGTAATACCCTTTACATTGTTTGAATGTAATTTCTCTTCTGAATGGAGCAATGCATTTAACGAACCTCAATGTTCTGTATTTTATATTAATTAAAGAACACATCTTGTCTCTCAGATATTAAGAAGTGGGGAATATAGATTTCACTCTCGTTCATTTCTACATCAGACCTTGTATGCAGTAGACACACAGTGAATGTTGCTGAATGAGAAATGAGAGATAGAAATGGAAGCCAAGGGTTTTGCTTTCTTTTGGTTTCAGTTTAATTTTACTTGCCCAGCTGGTTAGAAGACATTTTAAATGTGAACTTCACCTGTAAGGAAACACAGTTCAGCGCAGAGAAATTCTTATTCACCTTAGTCCTCCACAGAGCTTTCCCCCAAGCTGTGATTCCTCTGCAGGCAATTTCGTGTCAATACATATGCAGTAGGGTTAGTACAACCCAGGGGAGAATGAGATTTCATCCCCCCAGGGAAGCAGAGCAGGACGCTGAACTATGTAAACATCCCACCCCTCATTTATTATTATTATTCGAAGAAATTTCACCAAGGTATTTCAGATCATCCAGATTATTTCTTTGAAAATTTTTGTGTTTTAGCTCTGCTGTTTTCTACTTTATGTCGTTTACTTTTATTATTTTATCCACATTTTATACATTGGAGATCAGATTGTAGCAATAATAAGGAAATCTATTTATTTGGACCTGGAGGCAAAATTCTGACTATATATTCTTCTCTAGTAGACCTTAACCATATAGTCTTTTCCTAGAAATGGTTTTATTAGATTTCTTGGAAGAAAGCAGAAAAGATTTGCTGAATTACATCTCTAAGTCATGATCAGACAGAGAGCGATCACAACGCTTTCAGATGATGCATGCGCTCAGAGGGCCCATTTACTATCTTTCCTGAGACCAACAGATATATTCTATGTGTTTTTAACTGATATCTGAAATAACACATTTTTCTTTTCTTTTCTTTTCTTTTCTTTTGAGATGGAGTTTTGCTCTTGTCACCCAGTCTGGAGTGCAGTGGTGTGATCTGGGCTCACTGCAACCTCTGCCTTCCGGGTTCAAGTGATTATCCTGCCTCAGCCTCCAGAGTAGCTGAGACTACAGGTGTGGGCCACCACGACTGGCTTATTTTTGTATTTTTAGTAGAGATGGTGTTTCACCATGTTGGCCAAGATGTTCTCAACCTCCTGACCTTGTGATCTACCCTCCTTGGCCTCCCAAGGTTTTGGGATTACAGGCGTTAGCCACCGCATCAGCTGACACATTTTTCTTATTCAAATAGAAAACCTTAGAATATTTTAGCCACTTATTTTTATCTATAAAATAATAACACATATTAATAGTGCATGAGTACATGCAGATTTCACTCATGTATGTGAATGCATTGGTTTCCCATGACAACCTCTGGAAGGAGGGTCTCTGCTGTGTTATTTTCCAAGATTTACAAAGATTCAGGAATGTTAGGTGACTTTTTCCAAATTCTAGTGACTTATGAATGTGCTACAAGTAGACCCTGATTTTATGAATCTTAATCTATGGTTCTTTCTTTGTGCCACCCAGTCTAAAAGCAGCCACATTAAGAATCAGAAAAAAATATACACTGATTTACACCCCATTTTTCCAGGTCTCTCTCTAAGAATTTGATCCAACAGGTAACAGCAAAAAAAAGTAAACTTTTGTTTGTGAACTGTCAATTATGCAGGAGTGGCCTTTGTCTTCTTTAAACATAGTCTGTCTATAGTGTGTTATTATAAATCTGCTAGTATTACCTAAATTTCAAGACATTTTATTGTTCTCCAGTACCAACATATTAAAAATCCAAACTTCTCACAATCTCTGTAGTAACTGTCTCCAATTTTCCTTGGATTGGCTGACCCTTGTCCAGTCATCGTTTTTTACCCTTGACCCCCCAGTCCTAACTCTCCAAAACACACAAGCCACACTGTGGACACATTAAACCGCTTGCAGCACTGAGCATTAGGCCTTTTAAGTCTCTGAGCCTCATTATGAAGAAAGCCTGAACTAGGGGATGCTGAAGCTGGCATATGTCAGGATGCTTAAATCTGTGGTTCCAATTCCTGGAATTATTTAGCCAGTCCACAGGGAAAGAGGAGGTATAAAGAAGAAAAAGCCCAAGGTGCGCGCAACTCTCTGATTAGGGAGGGTTCAGCAGCTGCCATCAACTTTCCTCCTTTATCTCAATTATCAGCATAAACTTGACTGCCACCCACAGCTGCGAGGACTCCTGGGACATGTTTTCTTCTCATTGTCTTTGTGCCTTTCTTCCAGTATGAGAAAAAAAGTTACCAACAGATGTTGGGAAATGACTAGCAGTTTCCTTACTCAACTTTTGGGAGGTCAAAGCAGAATATCATAATCAAATGTAAGACTGAGGATTCTGCTAGCCACAGGAGAAAGGACTGGGGGACACATGACATTGAAAAGAGAGCAGCAAGCATTGGGAGATACATTGAGGAGACAGTGTAAGAGTTAAAGAAAGAAGAAAGAAACATGAAATGTGACTCAACAGTCAAAGATAGATTTATTTTAGAGAAGTCAACCTGAGAGGGGCTTCTGGTTGATTTCAGTCAGGAGTGCTCTCTCTTTCAAACTAAGAGCATAGATTGGTTTTAGGGTGAGGGGGCTTATCACAAGCTTGGAATGTTTCTGTGTGGGGGAGAAGTTTATGGCAGAGTTGGAATGTTTCTGGGAGGAGGGGAGGTTATCCTGTACCTGACATCTTTCCAGCTGGAGGGGAGGTTATCTCAGAGCTGGCATGTTTCTGGTCAAGGAGGGGTTTGGAATGTTTCTGGTTGGAGATGTTATTTGTGGTTTATGGTCATGCTGTCCTTAGCCATAAGGATGATGCCCTTTGGATTCAGGTTGGTTTTGATCAAGGAGAAACTTAAAATGGCATACTTGTCCAAGATGGTGATGCTCCTGTTCCATCAGACAAAAGACACAGGGCTGAGTGAGGGACAGGGAAGCACTGTGAGGATGCCCAGGCTTCCACTTTGGCAACCGGGATTGCTTTCTCTTATCTCTTCCTACGTATTCTTCTGGAAATCAACTGCGTTTAAGACAACCAAGGAAAGTAATTGTATTTTCTACCCACGAGCTCATCCTGGTGCTCTTGTGAAGAACTCACAGCATCACCCAACACCACCATGTTTACCAAGTGCCCTGCCACACACTCTCCAACAGAAACTCAGCCTTGAATTACTGAATGCCATCTGCAACTCACTGCTTATGAAGGAAATGCTGACGTGCACCCACTTCGTGTCAGACACGACGTAAGGGTTTTGCATGGAGTGGTGCACATGAAACACTCTGCACTTACCTTTCTTGAGCTCTATGTCTTCATCCTTATCTCATCAGTTAAAGTAACTCAGCTACCAAATTCATGAGTTTGGTCGCCTCCTGAAGCTGCCTCTGCCTGGCTCCTGGGCCAGTGCTTCTGTTGACTGGTGAACTCAACAGGTGGCTTCTTGGCCTATTGCATGCATTTCCTCAATGGCACTACTTGAACAAGAACCCCTAAATATTGAGGAGTCCAGCAGGGTCAGGCTCAGAGGCTGGACATGGACAGTGCTGATGGGTCATCCCTGATGGTAGCTGTGGAACTTATAATGGGGCCATTGAGGATGAGTGAAACCCAGTTGGGAGCTGGAGACTGGTTGTGTAGCTCTTCCCTCCCTCCACCTGGGCTCCTCCCCTTTCCACACAGCCAATGGGAGATTTTTTCCCCTGAAACTGTCATCATTCAGAATCGTAGTATTCTGTGTTTATTCAGGGTTGCTCAGATTGGAACTGCTGCCAGAGAATAGATAAATACATTTATATTAAAATAACTGTGCCTGGTATCGTAGGTTTGGTGCCCCTCCTAAGACAACAGTGTATTAGTCACATTAATAAAACTCTAATGGCTGGGCATGGTGGCTCACGCCTGTAATACCAGCACTTTGGGAGGCCAAGGCAGGTGGATCACGAGGTCAGGAGATTGAGACCATCCTGGCTAACACGGTGAAACCCCGTCTCTACCAAAACACAAAAAATTAGCTGGGCGTGGTGGTGGGCGCCTGTAGTCCCAGCTACTCGGGAGGCTGAGGTAGGAGAATGGTGTGAACCCGGGAGGCAGAGCTTGCCGTGAGCTGAGATCGCACCACTGCACTCCAGCCTGGGCAGCAGAGCAAGGCTCCGTCTCAAAATAAATAAATAAAATAATAAATAAATAAAAAATAAAACTCTAATGATAGGTTTGCAGAGACTTGAGGAACTCAGTGGGGAAGCTATCTCATAAAATGCACGTGAGTTGTTTTCACCCATTCCTACTTCTTGCTCTCATCTTTGCAGGTTTCTAACCCTGCTTATTTTATGTACATTTTCTGTATTTACCAGTATTCTCATGCGTTTATGATGCCGGGCCCAGTGTTCACTCCTAGACAAGATTCTGGTGTTTTTCTCACGGGCTCATTCCCTGGGAGATAGGAGAAACTTCTCTGCTGCCTACGCTGGCCTGCTGGGGATAGAAGGATGGATGAGTCCATTCCTTCCAGCTGGGCCAATCACTGAGGACAAGGGGAGCAGACAGGACCTGGCCCAGATTGGATGTAGGACCCTTATCTGTCTCCTGCCCAATGCTACCAGACCCCCTTCCCCCAACACACACATCAGCTGTGCTTGGATGACACAGCTCTCACATCCTGCCCTGAGGCACACGGTGTACACGCTGCTGTGGCATCCCCTATGGGTCCTGGGCCACTTCAGCAACATCGCAATTCTAGCACGTGGACACTTCCTACCTCAGATACCCATGAGCTCAGCTCCTCTGCCTGAGGCTTTCTTGGGCACCGTTGCAGCTACTTGGGCAGCAGAACGCACGAGCACTCTCATGCACCAGCAGCTAGGAGTGTGGACACTGGGGCTCAGTAAGACAATTCAGGGTGTGTTCCCCCGAGCTTCTCTGAGGGATCGAGCCCCACGGCCACCCACTGAGGCATGCAATTGGCTCTCTCTCTTTTTCCCAAGGCACACAGTTGGCTCTGTCTTTTACCTGTGCTTCCTGAGATCACTTGGAAACCGCTACCTGCCTCCAAGTCCTTTCATCAGGCGTTTCTCTGGGGGGATCCAACTGAGAAACTTGTGAAGCTGTTGAGCAAGCTAAGAAAAGAGTGTCCTATTCTATTAGTTCCCAACCTGTAAATTATGGCAAAGAATAACTGAATAAAAATATATCAAAGGCTGAAGAGTGATTAATGTCTCACACTTGTAAACTACATTTCCAACAAATATAATTGTGAATAATAAAATTAAAAGTGACTCAAAACATTACTGAATTTATTATGTTTAAGTGGAAACATTTTAAAAGTCTGTATTTTTGTATTTGATATTAAAATTAGAGTTTCTGAGAAACTGCCAAAGTGATTTAATGAGGGAAAAGATAATTTTGTCAACACATGTTCCTGGAACAGGTGGAAAAAATAGTATCTACCCTTACCTCAACTCCAAATAGCTCATGAATATAAATATGACAACTTCAATGATGAAGTTTCCAGAAAAAAACATAAAAGAAAATCCTTATAGGGTAGGCAAAGATTTCATAGATAAGAACTGAACGATAACAAAAAAAAGGTGTTTACCTTTGTCAAAACTCATCAAACAGTGCAAATAAAAAATTGTAAATTTCGTTGTAGGTAAATTATACTCAATAAATGTTTTGGATAAAAGTACACTTACTGTTACATAGTTCACAAAATATTTTCACATCTATGAAAATAATTGAGAATGATTCATAGTTCTTTGAAATCTCTTAAAAAGAAACTAAAATGATACTACTAAAAGGACCAGTCCTCACTGGGTCCTGTCCATCTCTCCAGCATCACCTGCTGTTGCATTATTGCTTTTCATATCTGTCTTTCCCAATAGCTACATTGGGAAATACCTAATAAATTTATATTAAAGTAACCTGTATCCTGTGCATTTAGTATGATTCCTGTACACACCAAGTGCTTAGTAAATGCTGAATGACTGAAATCTCATGAATAAATATTCACATAATAGAATTGCATAATTGGATAGAATTGTCGAGATGCAGGTACGTATCTAATATCTATGCTGATTCAATTGGATGAAAGAATATAGTTCTAAGAGGATGCCCTTTATGAAAAAATGTCAAAGAAGGAAAGATAAAACTATGAGCTTCAATTAATATAAATAACTATTGCAGCATTATCGATAATAATCATGGGAACAACCTGACTGTTCATCAATAGGTTGGTGGATAAAGAGATGGCAGTATATATGTACAGCGAAATACTATTCAGCCTTACAAAGATGGAGGCTGTACCAGTTGAGACAACATAGATAAACCTGGCAGACATTATGGTAAGCAAAATAAGCCAGACACGGAAAGAAAAACACTGAATGATGTTACTTATGTGTGCAATCCAAAAAAAAAAAATGGAATAAATAGAAACAGAGAGTAGAGCAGTGGTTACCAGGGTGAGGAGGGGAGGAAATGGGGATATGGAGATCAGAGAGGAGAAACTTGCAGCTGTGCAGGATGAATAAGCCTGGAGATCTACACACAGCGTGCGGTCTATGGGTCATAATACTCTATTGGATACTGAAAATTTGCCAAGGGAGTAGATGTTGGGTGTTTTCACTGTGTGCATGCACACACACACACTCACACGCACACACAGTGTCTTCATGAGGTGACAGATATGTTAATTTACTTAATTGTAGAAATCACTTTTTATGTATTTGTAATCGAAACATCATGTTGTATACCTTAAATATATACAAGAATACAGGGACAAATACAAAGAAATTTAAAAGGATAAATTAATGATCAGTGCTCTGAATCCACATTTTCAGAACAAAAACCTGTGCCCAGTGCCATCAGGTGTTGCTGGTTGGCACAGGGAGTAGAAACAGTGGCATGGCTTCCCATTGAGAGCCTGTGCACTGCTGATGGTGGATAATTAAAAAATTAAAATCAAGACATGGGAGACTATTGCAACTTGGGAATTGTTTCTCTTTGTCACTGGGGTTGAGATCCAGGAATTGTGTGATCTCTGCCTGTCAGTCAGTCAGGAGCATTTCCTGGAGGCCTGCTGCGTGGGGAACACTCGATTAGCTACTGTCAATTGGCTCATTTACATATTTATCAGAAATTGAGAGTATCATGCCCTTTTCTATTTGTAAGACAAATAAATCATTTACTTCACAGCCTCATAGAGACACTACTTCAGACCCTGAATATGGGAAGCTGGTTTGTATTTATTAGATAAATATTCTGTATTGGAACAGAATACGAAAGAACAAGTGATTGTTCTGCCCAAATGGCCTATAAGGTGAATTTCCATGAAGCGACTGGAGAAAATAAAACAGAAGACAGAGTTGAGTGGCTGGATTGTTTGACACGGATAAATGCATTTTATATGTAGAGAGGGGAAAAGGCCTCTACTGTACAGGCAGGGGAAGCAGAGGGATTTGTGTGGAGGGGAGAGACTGAGCAAACTTTCTTGTGCTCTCCCTACATGCCTGGTCTCGTGCTAGACAATTTGCATCTGTGAGTTAATTGAGTATTTTATATAATAATGCAGTATATCTTGTGAGATGAATATCCCATTTTTAGAGGAAATAAAACTGGGGGTCAGAGAGGTTTAAATAAATTTTCTATCATTATTTAGCTAGCAGGAAGCAGTAGCAGCATTTGAATGTGGATCTGTCTATTTTCAACTGGGTGACAATTTTCAATTTGCTGACTAAACAGCCATTAGAATGAAAAACAGGACCACATATCTGGGGAGGCTTGGAAAACACAAAATAAATAAATAAATCGAAATTAGCAGGAAGATAAATTATAGTAGTGGCTGGGTTTGAGCAGTGTTAAAATGAGATTCCGTAAGAAGGGAAGGCATCTGTCGAGAGGTGGCCTAGGACTCCAGACTGAAAAAAAAATTAGATTGGATTTTATAAGCATTAGGAAACTGGAAGTTCCTAATCCAGAGGAATAATAAACTGACCCAGCCAAAGTAATCAGAATTAGTTGAATCAGCACCAATGGATTGATTCTGCATATAATCGAGGGAAAATAAAACTATTTAAGCCATCAGCTAAGTGTTTTCCACTATAAGTTACATAAGCCTAATTGGAAAAGATCATCGGTGTCACTGGTTTATGGTTCCTCCTATAGCTTCCTGATAATAGGAGTTTCACTTTCTCTTTTCCTGGAACGAGGGATTTAATCTTTGATGGGAAAGATCCAGAAGACCTTTGACTCCTAATTTAAATAGCCCCAAATTGGCGGCCATTCATCGTTGGTGGATGTAGCTGCCTTCACAATGGGGCATTTCACAGTCGCTCTCAATAGGGAATTCAGCTTTCTCAGGTCGGGAGAGGATGAATCAGATTGCACACTGCTCAGCAGGCTGAGCACAGCATCATGCCCCAGCTGTCATCCTAAAGAAGACCGGGGTTAGGTACCAATATGCACCAGGAGAGCGAGTTCTCCATTAGCCAGATGGAACTTCAAGCTGTTGCCAGAACTTGCTGTCTTCAACTTACACTGTGAAATGATGCGCTGAGAGACAAAGGAGTGTGGAGCATCCGCACGGCCCTCGAGAGTCGAGCCCACCAACTCGATATTGATGTGACTCCCTCCTCCAAGGCACGATAAACTTCTACCCAATGGTCTGTGAGGCCACCGCTGGCCATGGTTATCACATTCTGGCCTCCCTTGATTTCATCCGAACCATTTCTGAGTGGGTTGGCAAGGCACATTCCGAGCTCTGAGACCCTGGATTGCAGCCAGGGCCATTGAAACTGCACACCCCGGATCTGGCATTCTTCACACATTGACAACAGTAGGAGGCAGGAGCAGCTTCTGTATGGAAGACGGAACCAGGCACCTCTGCGGGCAAGAGTGGGAGAAAAGGCACCGGGACCCGTGATGTGGAGAGCGGGAAGGGGCTTCTGGCTTCTGGGAAACACCAGGACAGCAAGCCCTGGCCTGCTGGGGCCTCTCCAAGGCAGGGTGGCTCGTTGAGTGGCTGTTCATTCCACCTTCCTGGAGCTCAGGGAGCTTGGATCCAGCTGGTTCTGCATGAGCAACCTCACTCTCCGGGAGGACCCAGGAAGAAATGGCACGATCCCGGCTCACTGCAAACTCGGCCTCCCGGGTTCACGCCATTCTCCTGCCTCAGCCTCCCAGGTAGCCGGGACGACAGGGGCCAGCCACCACGCTCAGCTAATTTTTTGTATTTTTAGTAGAGACGGGGTTTCACCGTGTTAGCCAGGATGGTCTCGATCTCCTGACCTCGTGATCCACCTGCCTCGGCCTCCCAAAGTGCTGGGATTACAGGCCTGAGCCACCGCGCCCGGCCTGACGGAGAGGTCTTTTAGATTCCCTTGTACAAATTAAAAATTAGTCTTAGGATGATGAAGGCCGAGCTCTAGAGAATCTCTTGTGCACCCAGGTCACATTCTCTTCCATTCTCTCTTTAGGTCTCTCTTTTCCTCCTCTGTCCAACTCCCTCCCTCTCTGAATGTGTCCTTATCTTTCTTCTTTCCCCACTCGTGTTTTCCCTAATTTTCTGTTCAACTCCCATTCTTCAGCTCCTATCAGTATGTCTCACAATTGTAATTTCAATCTTCTGTTTTTCTTTTGTATTTTTGACGTATTTCAGACTCTTCAAAAACTGGCAAGAATGCTACGGAATTCTTGGATACTCTTTACCCAGGTTACTCAAACGTTAGCACGTTACCGCAATTGCCCTGCCACTCTAGCCTCTCTGTCTCCTACTTTATTTTTCTCTCTCATATACATATGCACACCTGCTTACATAATTTTTTCTGAACTATATATATTACAGTTGCAGACAGTTCATTTACTTCTAATAATTCAGTGTACATTTTCAAATATAGACATTATTTTTATATGCAATGTACAATTATCAAAATTCAAAAAGTAATGATACTATTGCATTACATAATCAACAGAACTTATTCAGATTTCACCCACTGAAGAGTATAGGCCATTTATTTTTTAGAATCTCTCTCAGTTTGCATTAGTCTAATGTTTCCTTATGATTGCTCAGAATACTTATTTTTTGGCAGGAATACAACAGAGGTGATGCTGAGTTTTTCCTGGTGCACGCTATCAGAAGCCACATGCTGTCAATTAGTCTCCTCACTGGCAATTATAACTTCAGTCTTAACTTCCTTTGACTGAGCGCACCAGACCCACAGGCCCAGGTGACAAGTGAAAAACTGTCACTCAAACCCCATATCCTCAGAGTGGCATTACTTGACAACCCAATGGAAAGGAGCCTCCGATTCCCATTGCACAGAGAATCACTATGATGGTAACAGATTTCATCTTTTGATAGTACTCATCTCTATCTGAAATTCTCCATTTATTTATTCTGTGTCGGAGAAGATGACGTCTGCTCACTGTGTATCCTGAGTGCCCAGACAAGGAATCATTCATAGCAGGTGCTCAATACGTCATCTTGGAGTGACAGCGCCTGACTACCTCAGCCCAGATGCAACTGAACCCACCAGCTCTTCCTCCTGCTTTCAGGTCCGCTTTGGTTCTTCTTCCCTGCAGTCAGTGCCCTCTCAACACAGGTTTACTATCATTCTAGGAACATGGCATAAAATTTCACACCACCCCTGAGCCTTAAGTTATTCTGGCTGCCTGGAGTGATATTTCCCATTTAACTGCTTGGCAAAGTCCCACTCACTTTTCAAGTTCTAGTGCAAATGTCACTTCTTCTGTGAAGTGAGCCCTAACTCCGCAAGGGAGAATTAATTTCTCTCATCTGCGATCCCATAACAGTTTATACATAATTAGAGTGTAGCATGTCGCCCATAACATACTGTTTAATCACTCGGTTTCTTCTGAGTTCCTTAACGTCAGGATTATTGTACATCTCCAACTCCAGCAACAGAAAATAAGCTTTTTTTCTTCTTTTTGCTAATAAAAGCTTCCACCCAGAAAATCAGCCTGGGTCTCCTCCAGTGTCTATGTGTTTTCTCCGGGATAGTCAGGCCAACCATCTCTCTCAGGTTTCTGATGGGATGTGAGCTGGCATTCCCCCACCCAGCCCTACCTTCATGATATCTGCTCCACTATTCTGGTACTGAAGAGAAAATTCCAAATTAGTCACTTTTTGGCTCAATATTTCAAAAACGGCCTCTGAGCAACACTCATTTTTAGCACTATTTATTTTGAGCTAAGGTGCTAATGGATTGAGTAACATGTTTGCCTTTCAGCAGGGGACAGCACGCCTTTACCTCAAAACGAAACTAATGGGGAAGCTTTGGAGGTGAGATGAGGTGCCTTTGAAAATGAGGAAAAACATATTTTAAAAGAAAGAAAATAAATACTCTAGGAATACTCTGAAGTCAGCCTCTGATTAAACTCAGGAATATACATTTCCCCACAGTAGATCAGCCTGGCTGTATCAATGATTAAAAAAAAATACCACACACAATAAAAAGTAAAAAAGAATCCCAGCACAGATGACAAATAATGATGGATATTCATGGAGTGTTTGCATTCCTTAGCACCTTATGGTATCCCGAGTTCCCATACCCTCTTTGCCAGTGTTTGAGAGGTAACTATGCTGAAACCCATCCTCCCCATTACCTAAGGGAGGGAAGGGCTTGTGCATGGGTGTTCATGTATGTTGCTGTACATACTTCGCTACATGAAACATGATGGAGGTCCAAAGGATAATTAAGAGAATGTCTTGGGTGATAAATAAATACATTTAGAAGGTAAGATACAGTTGACCCCAGTGTGTGCCAGGTTTGCTATTAACCAAAGCAACTAGCCTACTAGAGATTACACAGGTGCTCTGCAGGTCTTTTTCATATAATAGTTCTCTGTTCAGGAGCTCCTCCCATTTAGGTGCATACTTGAGTTGTGTTTCCTGCTCATGCCTGTATCACTGGAGTCTAATTTCGGTTGTCTCTTCTTACAAGCTGAGGACCCTTTCTCTTCTTCTATAAGACGGGGAGAAAGGAACTGCTCTTACTAGGGACTGCTTAATCTCTATTAGAATGTTAGAATATAACTGCCTGTTATGCCTGGGTGTAGAAACAGGGACTAGAGCCAAGTTCCAGATAACTAAGGTGAACGTGAAGGGCATGCATTTCCATATATCTGTTTACCTTCTTAAGAAAATAAGATTAGTGTGTAACAATTATCTGTTAGAATGTTACAGAATGTGATTTCCAAGAGCTCTCTCTCCCATGTGGGGACTCAGTCCAGCCTCCAAACATCTCTTGATAATTAAAAAGTATGTTATCTGTTGCCAGTTTATTATAGCTGAAGTAAACTGAACACCAGTACTCCTAATCCCATCAACCCTGTCTGCAGGAAGCTTGAGGGGTCAGGAACTACTTCTAAAGCAGTGTTCTGGCAGGGCGAGGTGGCTCATGCCTGTAATCTCAGCACTTTGGGAGGCCGAGGTGGGCAGATCACCTGAGGTCAGGAGTTCGAGACCAGCCTGGCCAACATAGTAAAACCCCGTCTCTACTAAAAATACAAAAATTAGCTGGGTGTGGTGGTGCATGCCTGTGATCCCCACTACTCGGGAGGCTGAGGCAGGAGAATCGCTTGAACCCTGGAGGTGGAGGTTGCAGTGAGCTGAGATCCTGCCACTGCACTCCGGCCTGGGCAACAGAGGGAGACTCCATCACAAAAACAAACAAACAAACAGACAAACAAACAAACCACTGTTCCAGTGACTCCACACATGCCCTCATCTACTCAGCAGCTGCTCACAGACAATTTCAGACCTGGCCTCCTGAGATCCTAAGGGACTTCTTTTCTACAAGAGGCTGACTTCTGAGTAGAAACCCCCACACACATCACCTACTTCACGTGAGAGGCTGAACAAGAGTCAGTTGTTTACTTTGAAACAGGAACACAAAGTAAATTAAAAAACAAAAACAAACCTTAAAGTGAAGGAAAATTTCACTTTTATTTAAATGAAAAATGAACTTCACTGGCTTGTAAATAAATGATTGTCCATGAGAAAAGAATGGTTGTTGTTTTTAATTGCATAGAAAATTCTGTGAGCTGGCAAACACATGCTCAGAGCGAAAGGTGCTATCAACTGGCTGCTGTGACCAGCACAGAGGGGAATGCTCACTCTGCAGTTAGGAGACTGAAGCTGGGTGTGTGCAGACACGTCCAGCTTCACAACGCAAGAAACGCAGAATGTCCCATCATATGCCCGTGAGAAACAGGGCGAGTAATTTTAGAGATTTTATATCCATTTATGATGACCTTTTAGACTGGATTTATTCATGTGGAATTAGAAGAAGGTGAGAAATTTCAACAATAAGTTGAGCTTTTTTTGTACAGCTCTATGGGAAGAGTGTACACTCTCAAAGCTTAGGCATCATATGGACCCGTGTGTACACAGAGCCAGGACCACGTGGAAGAGGGTGGCTGGCTCTCCCCGTCCTGACTGTGGCAGCCCCAAACAAGCCCATATGACTGGAGGAACAAGAGAGTATTTGTAATTGCAAGAGGAGTCTTTAAGAACAGTGATAGTCATAATAAAGATGATACCACAGACTTTTAAAATTAATTTTTCCTCATTGTTCTTTACATAGTTTTATTTCCTTGTGCCCTGAGTTGATTGTTGAATCCCCTTACAGTGTCTTTGCTCTCTCTCTAACTCATCATCTTTCTTTCTGTCTCATTTCCCCCTCTTTTACCAGTGTTGGAAGAATTCCTAACACTGCAAGAAACCCACCTGTAAGAATCTTTTCAGAGATATACACAGTGACTTCTACAGATGTTTTATAATGAGTGATATTTCTTATTTTTTAAAAGATCAAGATTTTTTTTTTACAAAAGATTTATTTAAAATTGACATGATCGGTTTTTGCTTTAGGTGATATGAGAAAATAAGGATCCCAGTTTTCTTTAGAGGAGGACAAGATTTATCTCATGCACACCAGAACATCACAGAACCAGTGCCTTGACTCTTCAGGAGGTGCTCCTTTCTCCAGACTTTTAGTATTAAAAATAATCAAATACTGATACTGTCTTGCAGCACTGAAGCATAAACTTTAAAAATCTTTCTTATTGAAGTCATTATAAATTTCCTCTAAATAACTAAATGCAATATGTGATCCTGGAATTTATCTAGGACTGTGAAAACATTACAATACAGGACTTTATTGGGACAATTGACAAAATTTGATTATAGATTGTAAATTAGATAGTAGTTTTGCATTAATGTTAAATTTGCTGATTTGAATAATTGTCCAGGGATTATGTAAGAGAACATTCTCATTCTTAGGAAAAACACAGTGAAGTATTTAGTGGTAAAGAGTCATTTTGTTTTCAACTCATGACAAATGGTTCAAAGAAAAAAGAAAAACTATCAATATACACACGCAGAAAAAAGTTGAGAAATCAGATGGTCAAAATGTAAATAATTGGCAAATCTGAGTAAGCAGTATGAGATTTTTGTACTTTTTTTGTAACTCTTCTGTAAATTAAAATCACATCCAGATAAAGACCAAATTTTTTTTAAAAAAGAAGATAGTCAAGGAGACAGTCTTACCATTTAATCAACAAGTAATACTTAAACGTTTTAAATTTATTTTCTTGGCTATGCCCTCTTTTCTTTTAGAAGCACATTTATAAGTTGACTAAAAATGTAATTAAAACTGTGTAGAGATGTGTGTGTGTTTTACTCCCTCAAATATTGCATTTAAAAATAATATCTCCCTTTAGAAAGAGCCCTGTTTTGTAGAAATTGTAATAAAAACATTTGGAATAGCATAATATTTTGCCTAAGAATATGTTTTAGTTTTGGTCTTGTGCATCCACCCCCTCTCCCTCTTTTGAGTTGAAAATACATGATTTTGGTGTCTCCTCTGTTCATATTCACAGAGGACAAATAGAATCTCTGGTCCCTTGCGTTTTGGCTTTGCAGGTAGTTGCCTATTTAAAGTATTCTAGACCCCACTCAAGACTAAAATGAACCCTCAGCAATCCTTCTCTTGTGGAAATTATGACAATTATTTCAATTATTACAATTTCTTATAAAATTATATATGCTTTATTTAAAATATGTTTGTGAAGCAGAAAAACATTCTAAAATAACAATTTTCCTGTTGGAGGAAATGCCTGGGTCACGATTTGCTATCACTGAACTCCCAGCATCCAGATTCAAAATGCAAATTTGATATTATTTTTTTAATTGGCCACTGATGTTTAGGGTGTGAGCGAGGTCCAGCGAGAGACACAGCTAAACCCTCAAACTGGACTGCGATTTCCCAGTCCTCGTGGGCCCCATCAGCCTACACACATGAAGCTGCTTTCCTCTCGCCTGTGTCCTCCGCAGATGCCTCACAAAATGCAAAGGACTCATCAGCCCATTCGAGGTGGTAGCTTCAGCCTTTGTATAAATTGCCCTGATCTGTGTTGCCTTGTGCAGAAAAATAAGTCAACACACTTGCAGGATCAGTCACATGAAAATACCTCCTTGTCCAGGCCTGCTAATCTCTTCTTTCTGTCGCTTGTTGCTTTATTGTCGACTCCAAGTCCTAAATAATATCTTATAAGCAGCACAGACCTTAGTGAAAGGTCTTAATGACTGTGGGGGGAAGGAGTTGGCATTTGAACATGGAGCTATAGTGTTCCCTTTCTTTCTTTCCTTTCTCTCCTCCCCTACCTCTGACTCCCTCCCCCACACCCTTTTTTTTTTTTTTTTTTTTTTAAAGAAATCCACCTTCCTTGCTCAAATTCCAAATCATTTCAAAGTTCAGTGGAGGCTTCTCCTCCTTGCATACCCTTATGATTTCAAAGTGAGACCATCTTAACTGAAAGAGAAAGTTTATTCAGGTGGCATGAATCAGACAAGGGCTCAGTGACGCAAACTGGAGCCGCAGACAGCGGCCGCTGTGTCTCTGGCAGCGCCTCCCTCCTAAAGAAGCATAACAAAACCCCAGAAAAACAGGCCGCCAGTAATCTCCTTGCCTTAGCCAGAAACAGGGGTGACAGAAAGCTGCCCTCTCATTATAGTCTTGGTCTCAAGGTTAGAATTAGACCCTTAGGGTAAGGAGCTGTCAATTAGAGATAACTCCAACCAATGCTGTCTGAAATGGTGGACTTATCTCCTAGCAACTCCCTTCATTCAGGGCACAGCCCCTAGCTCTGCCTGCAGCTCAAGAGTCATCGTGGAGACAGTGAAATAACCTTTTCAGTTTGAACAGATGCATAAAGAACTCTGCTTCCTGAGTCCTTGATGGAGTCTGGGTGACATTTGCCTGGAAATGGGTTTAAATCTGGAAAGAATTAAGATTCTCTTGTTTTCCAGTTGCAGATGTTTCACTTGGAGGATTTAACAGAAGTATCTGGTGAAACAATCAGAAAATCTGAATTCAATCTGATGCTGAATACCTTTTTCTTCCAGATATGAGTCTGTCATGTTTATGTATAAGCTGACATATTCTCCCTTCACATTGCCTATTTTATGCTTAGGAGAAATTTGCCAACAGTTGGGAGTGGAGTGGCTCTGGTTACCAGGGGAACTCAGCCTCCCCCTTTATCTCCCATGGCAGGGCATATAGAAAGCCGACAAGCATAAATCCTATTAAGAAAAGCACAGGGTTATGCACCATTGAGGTAGGGTCCATCACAGAATTTACTTCTAGAATATACACTTGGTGCAAAAAATAATACGTATTTTCCTTGGAATTGTCTATTCATTAGATTTGGGAATCACACTGTTGATTTTTCTCATCTCAAGCAAGAGTGAAGATGACAAAATACCAGGAGGTTACCAGGGGGTGGAGAAAAAGCAAGCCTTTGATTTTCCACTGGTATCTGCAGTAACAAAGGGTTACCTCAGAAATGGTGTAAAAATAGCAGATGCAAAGCACCCAGCCTGCTGCGGGGTGTAAATTAGGCCCTGCTCTTGGAATTAAAGGTTTGGCTTAACAAAGCTCTTTTGTAGGATAACAGCCTCCTGGGCTTCCTGGTGCAAACGCTGAGCACTGGCCATTTGTCCAGAAAGCCTCTCGAAGGACTCACCTCTGTCACTTCCACGGAACAGCATTGCTTCCATGGTTATGAAATTGGGGTATCATCTATGATGCCATATTCACTGAATTTTATATCCACACCTACACTGGCCTGCACTTTATCAGTGAAGTAATTATCTTGTTTGTTTGTTTATGTATTTAAGTCATTCTCAGGTATATTGGAAACAATAATCATATTGTCAAGAAACCAACAAATTCTATATCAGGCTAGTTGACTGGTAAGTCGTGGGTCACGGAACAGAACTGCATTCTGGAATAAGTCGGTCTCAGAGCACAAGAATCCAAAACAGCTGTCGTGCCAGTTGCTGTGAGTTTATGGACAAGGAGATTGGGTCTTTATTATGCAGAATGATAAATAAGATTTCTCCCCCTCCAACCTGAACAGCTTTGCGGTGGATTTATTTGTACCCTCCCTAAATCTCTGCGTGCAGATGAATTGCTCATTAAGCTCAGATGTACTTGTTTTCTTATTACCACTTGTCAACACCACAACACACAGGAAAGGATTTTTGAAAGAGACAGAGAAAGCCGGAGGAACTTTGAATGAATCTTTTTTGTGTGTGCCTGTGAATGGGATGTATTTACAATTCTGCTTTGGTTTATTTTAAAAATCAAGATTTCAGCTTAAGAAAAAAAAACTGGCAAATATATCACAAAATATCCAATACCTTAAAATCAAGTTATGAGTAATTTGCAAAAATTAACCTTTTCTCATTAGTGAAGAAGGAAGCGGGAACAGATTTATAAATTGTTTTCTCAAGGCAGACACACCTTAGGTTGTTTTCCTTGTGGTTATTTTCACATTGAAATATTGAAATCTACCCATTGTAAATATACACACTGTTAGAGCATTGTTACAAATACTTTCTTAAAAGTTGCAAATTCTCTCTAGTATGGAGAATATTCCTGCATTTGTAACATGCTAGTTGGCATTAAGTTTGAATACAGTAACAAAAAATTACCTTCAAAGAAAAAAAAAAAAGAACTGTAAGCAGCCATCACAATTTACTTTAGCAAGCGGCAGCTTGGTAATGTCCCCAGGATGCTTATGTGGACTATCACTGCTGTTCCCTAGGAAATGACTGAAGTTAACCTTTTCACTGCTGTAGGAATTGAATGGATTCTCCCAGCATCATCTTAAAGTCGACAGGTCTGCCTACATCTCATTAACCTGTGGCCGAGAGCCTCTGTTTCAAAGGGCTTTTGGTTGGTAAGAAGGGCCAAAGCTCGGACTGTATCTTGATGCAAATTCGAGTCCTTCTAATGCTTTCTGGGTACCTTGTCATACTAGGCTCTTATGGTTTGATTTTGCACATACAACAATGCATCTCACGGTGGCCATCATAGGACTGCTGTCTCCTTTCCCACCCAGTTTCAGTGAAGAAATGGAAGTCTCCAGGCTTCCAAGATATATATGGTCACTGACTATACTTCCAGAACTGGGTTCAAGAAATGCAGGGTTTAATTTTTTTTTTTACAGTATATTGTTATTTTTAAAATGTCACTGTGAAAAACTATGTATTGCTTTCTAACTATTCATACTGCCTTGGATTTGTATGTATCCTTGTCCTAAAACAGTATTTCTTTATGTGTTCCATCTATAGTTCTCCAATAAATATGTGTTCAAGGGTAGTTGGTGAGGAAAGGTGATGGCCCCATATGGCATTGATCCAAGAGTGGGAAGACCCAAAATTCTTTTCCAGCTTCATGTTTACTAATTGACCTCGAGTAAGTCACAGCTTCATTGGACCTCAGTTTCTTCATGGAGACTCAAGTGAAATAAAGCATTTGAAAGGGGTTATAAACTCTAAACTATTAATCAAATATTATCACTATTTCCATATTTTTATCTCAATCTTGCAAGATATTAAAAATTATTTCCTAATGGTATTTGATAGAATTGTCAATCTTAAAAAGCAGAAAAGGTAGTATTTATTTGGTTTTACTTCTGACTACCCTTAAATTTCTCTCCAGCAATCCAAGAAGCATCCCTTACTTACCACGCTTAATTAGGATAATTTTCTAATTTTGCAGATGTTAGTGTTCTGTATCTTGTAGATTTTTGTTACCCAAGGAAGGTCCCTAAGATAATTCATGGAGTGGTATCCTATGAGAAAAAAAAAAGAACATTTTTAATATTTTGCCTGCTTGAACCATAAACCCTATAGCCTTTTTTTTTTTTCTTCTTGCCATCCTGGGATTATTATGATTATTCACAACTGTGTTGGCAACTTTTCCTTAACCTTGATAGGATGTTCCAAATCTGAAAACTATTTCTACAGCCAGAAACACAGAAACAGCAGTTGGAGTTTGAAAAGCTATAATGAAGCAGAGAAATATAACAAAGGAAGATGTTTGCCCCAAGAAAGAGTGTAAATAAGAAGCATATTTCTTATGTATGGGCTTCATCTTAAATGCACCTGAACCAAATTTTGTTCCTGGTTATTAAGTCCTAATTTTTAGGAAAGCATTCTTTCATAGAAATCTTCTCACTATTCAAAGAAATAGAAAAAAATAGGGTTTAAAGAATGAGACTAGGTAAAATGACAGCCTGCTGTCTTTTGAGAACAGAGACTGAATTATAAAGAGTGAATTATAAAGGCATCAGCAACTATTATTTGTCATTTTATTCCTTTACAGGTTTCTAGCAGAAAGAGACTGTGGTTAAAATGTCTGTGTGTGTCCGTGTGTGTGTATGCGTGTACCACTTGTCAACAGCACACGTATACACACAGAGAGACAGGAAAAGCCAGGAGGTTAGCAGAATTCTGGAATAACAAAACCTCCTTGAAAAATGGAATCGATTATCCAAATCTGATTCTAACATATTTACATATTTCAACAAAGATCACTATTTTATTTATTTCATCATGTTATAAAACAATAAGCTATTCCTAAGCATGACCAAAGCTCCTGCTATGTCTATGCACTCAAATATTACCAATCCATAGCAAGAAGGAGCTGAGAAATGTTAACTGGATTACTCCTTTCCTTATCCAATGCCTAAGCTGATGAGCTGATTAAAGAAGTCATTAAAGAGAAACCTCACTGGTCATATATGACCCATGCTTTGAACTTACCAATGCATTAGATATTTCAGACAGTTATTCATGAGAGTCAGTCCTGGTTTTGAATTCAGTGTGGGTGAGGGGGCTGCTGACTTAGGGAGCCTGCAGGGACCCCGCGGCCTACTGCTAGGCAACAGCCCCTCCCCAGCACAGCAAACATACAGAAGGCAAAATGAATGACCTCATCTACAAATCAGCTATTTGATATGCAGATGGGACCACAGGCCTCTTCAGTAACACAGCACTTCTCAGGCAGCAGGTGCAGCAAAGGAGTGAGTCGCCTTTCCTTATTTCAAAAGCTGGGCTGCCTCACCCTCTCCCTCTGGCCCTTACCAATTTCTGAAGCCCTATTATCTTCATTTTTTATTTAGGTGGTCCTTTTACAGCACTAGGGTCAGCCCTCTGCGCTTATTCAGAGGCCGAACCTTAAGTATAGACATGAAGCAGGATTTAGAAGCCACAGGAGTCACTGAGGAAGAATAGCATCATCCAGATGCTTCATAGTAAAGAATATGGCAACACACAAGTGTGGGAGATCTAGCCACAGGGCATCTCTACCCATGCTACACCCACATCTCCAGCGACACAGCTCTCCTTGAAAACAGTAATTATTGACGCTTATAACACAAGTGGAGTTTGCGTTGCCATTTTTGTTGGAAATGGAAACCTAAGTTGAAGACAAAATTAAAAACATTCGTTACGAATAGCTTTATTGTTATTATTTATTTATTTATTTATTTATTTATTTTTGAGATGGAGTCTCGCTCTTGTCGCCCAGCTGGAGTGCAGTGGCGTGATCTCGGCTCACTGCAACCTCCGCCTCCCGGGTTCAACAATTCTCCTGCCTCAGCCTCTTGAGTAGCTGGGATTACAGGCGCGCACCACCATGGCCTGGCTAATTTTTGTACTTTTAGTAGAGACGGGGTTTTGCCATGTTGGCCAGACTGGTCCTGAAATGAATAGCTTGCTTTAGTGGTCACCATTGTGTTTGGCAGAACTGATGGATGCCTTGGGGCAGAATTACAGCTTCCTGAGCATAGGATGCAGGAACTTTTCAGCCACCAAGTGAAAAATCAACAGTTAATCTCATATGCCACCCCCAACTCCCTGGACTCCACACCAGTGGAGAGGTCCTTCACGTGCTTACTACGGCCGTAAAGTGCAATGTCGTATAATTTATACTGTCTGTGGTTGTAGGTTATGTCCTGAAAGTCATAAACTATTAGAGTTTTATGGCTGTGCTGCAGCTATTAACTAAATGAAAGAGTTATTCATTTGAAATCTGGAATCTGTACAATGCCCAAGCTTAAATTTATCAAGATCCACTAGTATAGAATATGTGAAAATATTAAAGTTAAAAGATTATGCACAGAGGGAGCAGGGAGTGCAATGAGAAGGGAATGGAGTGCTGCTACACAGAGAAGCTCTGGGAAATTTCCACCCCACACTTATATTGACATTTCTAGAGGGTAGCATGTACTATCCCTCAGTTTAATACAATCATTGGCTTGGATTGGTTTGTGTGTTTGCTGTGAATCAAGTTAAGGGACTATCTGTTTATTTTGACTTATTTCTGCACTATACACACACGAATGCACACACTTAACGCACAGTGTGTGCATATATATAGAGAGAGAGAGAGAAAGAGAAAGGAGGAGGGGCAGACAGAGACAGAGGCAGAGAAAAAGAGAGATGGAGACTCAGAGAAAGGGAAGTGAAATATTAATATCTGGCTCTAGTGTAAATATTTGCACTGCCTTATTATAGGAGTCAGCAATTTCCTTTCCTATTGCTTATACATTTATCCATTTTTAGGGCCTATGATTCTGTCTTTTAAAATTAAATATAAATAAGTTCCAAAAAAATGCTGCTTCTGCTGACTCTGGGCTATGGGTGCACATAGATAGCATTTTGCTCCACACCTGGACAGCAGGTATGTTTTCAAAGCATCATTAGCCTTGGAGAAATCTTTGCTACTGATCAAAACCACAGTTTAGGGTTTACTTAAAAAAGCAAAAGTGTGATACTCGGCAGGCATGGTCAAGGGGGACTGAGACCCTGTGCATCTTCTTTTCATCCCTCAAACCAAGAGTCAAAGAAAACATTACTGGAGCCTCCACATGATAATGAAGAGCAGGTGAGGGCATTTTCAGATGTCGATCATTACTCTCTGTTACGGACTGAATTTTCATTTCCCTCCAGAATTCATATATTGAAGCTATAACACTCAGTGTGGCTGTATTTGGAGATAAGGCCTCTAAGGGAGTAATTAAGATTAGTGAGGTCATACAAGAGGGGCTCTGATCCGAAAGAATGAGTGAGATACCCGAAAGTTCTCCCCAACTCCTGTCCCCATCTGAACACACCTGCAGATGTGTTTCAGGACACACCTGTGTCCTGAAGGCCATCAGGACACAGAGAGAAGATGGCCCTCCGCAAGTTGGGAGGAGGGCAGTCACCAGAACTACAATCAGCTGGCACCTTGATCTTGGATGTTCAGCTCCCAGAACTTGAGAAATAAATTTCTGTTGTTGAAACCACCCAGCCTGCGGTATTCTGTTAGTGCAACCAGAGCAGACTAAGATGCTCTTCTCATGTGAAAATCTTTTCCATAAAATCTGAGAAACTAATTTTTAACATTTATATGCAGTACATAGCATGATTACACTTCTGGGAAGCTGAAAAATCAACACATGAACTGAACCGAACCTGTGTTTTGTATGTTTTGTGTAGAAAAGTAAAAGTAATAAGAACTCTTTTAAAAGCCTCAAAGCCAATGAAAAACAATCCTAATAATAAATATCTGTACCATATGTATGATGCTTATCTTACCTTTTAAGGCATTTTTTTAAGATCACTGTGGGATAAAAGAAGTGTGGAGCAGACATGGATCTCCAGGAGCTGCTCAGCGAGTTCAGTTAAAAATAAAAAATAAAAATAACTAAGTATAGATGGGAAGGCAGGAAAGCTAGAGCAGCCCCTGGCATGTGGCAGAAACTTCACTTGGTGTCTTTTTTAACGTCATATGCAGCAACTTTCAAAAATAAGTGCTGTTCTCCCATTTTACAGTTGAGAAAAATTGAGGACCAGCAACGTGAGATGATATTACTCACCCAAGATCATTGATGCACACTGGAGGGACTGGGATCCAAATCCATGACTTTCTCACTTCACTGTTCTACCAAGTGCCTGTTAGGTTCTCAAGGTTTTCTGGGGCAGAAAAGAGAATTGTTTCATTTTACTGTCCGGGACCTCAGCAACCGGTTAGCTTTAGACAGATGAAGAGGAAGAAACAGAACATTATGTGTGAGAAGAAAAGGAGTGAACAAAGATACAAAGTTGTAAAAGCACAGAGTCCTTCCAGAGCCCTGACCAAATACATTTGGTCATAAATGTCATAAAAAGGATGCAGAGAGCATTTTGGTATAGGTGGTGCCTGATGAACAGGTTATGGGGTTTGTTCAAGACTGGTGAGCCATTAGAAGCATCTGGAAATAGAGCTTCTGAAAGAGCACATTACAACTTACACTGAGGGCTAAAATTTACCTTTCTCAAGGAGACAGACCAGGTGTCTTACAAGTTGGTGTCCCCAAAAACAGAGGTAGAAGAACATACTGAATATTGAGGAATTTTTTTTGCATTCACTTTTACTTTACTTTTGTTTCCATTTGTTTTCTCTCGGTGAGGGGCTAGAGGGTAAGCACTGAGCAGTCACACCCATGTGTCTTTTCTTCTATGTCATATGTACCACTTTGAAAGTCCCTTTATGAGGTAATGTACTTGTTCCTGGGACAAGGCGATGCCCCTCCTCTGTAAACTCCTGGACTAGGTGCTCAGTACAGCTCTGTTGAGCACAAAGACAAGGGGAATTACAGCAGGGGCAGAGTGCAAAGCACTCCGGACAAATTACCTGTGACTTCAGAAATGGGTGTTCAAATATAAAAATCTCAGGTCTGGACACTATTATGGAATCTGGGGATGGGGGTATAAAGGTTACAAAATGTAACATCAGAATACTCTGGAGAGTAAGAATATGATTTAACACTTTTAAACCAAAAATCATATTTATCATTGATGACATAATATAAAGGAATGATTGAACATTTATTCTAATCTGAATTTCTCTGCCTATTGAATATAAAAACATGTACTGATGTATACATTTCATTTGAAATAAACCCCTGAGCCGAGGACTAAAATGCTTTTAGAGAATTATATTTATTTGAACAACATCATGGTGCTGGTTAAAACAAATAAAATGAGTGCATGTTCCTACATTCAGGCACAACGAGAGAATGTGAACATTAAAACAACGAAGACGTGATCCTGAGTCCACGATCTAGGTGCAACTCTCAAATCCTGCTTTGCAGAATCAAACAATGCAGGTGATTTCCCACAACTGTGATACGTTTGCTTCTCACTTGCTTGACTACCGGTAAAGTTCAAGCTGAAATAAAGCAAAAGATGCATCCAATTTATAAATATTTTGTGAAGCATTGTGCAGTATAGTGCAAGAATATCATAAGCTAGGGGTCTTATTTCTAAAGTGAAACCAGCCAATTCCAGATGGGAAAGTCCCCGATGAGGTCTTGCCAACATGCTTGTGTGTTCATGGTGAGGCTCACAAAGCTGGAGGCCACATCTTTCTCTCCTCTCACTTATCCAGGAGAATGAGACAAATCTTTCTTTACTTTTTCTAAACTCAGATTATTTATTTAAATGTTTTCAAATCTGGCACAATTCCAAGTCACATTTTTGCCAGCAATTTTCTCTCTTTTTTTCCCCTAAGCCCATGTGTATTTTAAGCAAATTCTCATCCATATGGTCCTCATTTTTGGTCTCTTAATTCATCTATATGTAGCTCAAAATGTTATTTGATATCTTTTTCTTTAGGTACATATTAAGGTTTGTATGCTCATTTGGGGGTTTCATATTAAGGTTTGTTACTTTTTTTTTTTAATTTGTTTCCTTTCAGAGAAATAGAAAGCTTTATTTAGGCATTATGAAAAATAGCTATGTGTTAAGAGATTTGAGCAGTTTCTCCTCTACCACCCAAGTAAGACTAACATATATGGTGGACTCATAATGTCAAGTCTGGAACTGGGTAGCTGATATGTTTTATCTCATTCAATCGTTGTGAAGACCCTGGGAAAAAGTCACCTTCCTCGACATGCAGGTGCACTCACTGCACAGTGAAGATATCTGAGGCACAAAACTATTCAGCTGAGCAGCCACGACTTCAACCACTCTGCCTCCCAAAGCCCATGCTACTTCTATGATATCTCACTGCCTGGTATCGTGTCTAATTTGGAAATATGCAAGCATTATGTGACTGCATGTTTATATAGAGTTCAATTAATATGTGTCCTTTGGGAAGATTCCAGGCAAAATCTTGGCTCCTTTCTGGAGAGTCATAATTTCCTATACCCCCATTGAACAGGGAGATCCAATAACTCCTTTTTTCTTCCAAGAGACCTCTGATTTTCAAAGGGCCACCCGTTTGATAGCTGCATCAGTGGATCAGTAAAATCCTGGAGATGCGGTGGAAATTCAGGAAACGAGGCATGCAAATCAGTCCCCTTGCCTTTTGGAATTTTTGCTACCTCTTTTTAAAAAGAGAATAATCATGAGTGCCCTATGCATTTATTGCTAAAGAGATGCTAAAGTGATCTCTGTAGTAATTGCTACAGAAATCACAGGAGGGCAGTTTTCACACTTTGTTCTCCACTCTGTGTAACAGGCTTTGTGTTCTTATGCCTCAGTGTCCTATTGGCTCAAGGAACATAATTACATGTGCCTTATTTTCCTTGCAAGGATGTTGTGAGGTTAACGTAGGTAACACATAGTAAAAAGCTCTCAACAGATAAGAATGTAATGTATATGTGGATGGAGTTGTGGATGCTGCTTCAGAATTTTTATCATCCCCTGGGCTTATGGTTATACAATGATGTTTCTCTGAAAACTTATCCTGGAGTTCCAAACTGCATGAATTTTTAGAGGTAAAAATATTTCCAAAAAGTTCTTTAAGAGCTTCCAGGGTTGTGCCTCTTGGAGACAGTGGACCTGTGCTGTAAGGACCTCTTCTCAGCAGAGCTTCTTATTCTTGTTAAGCAAGGCCGAGGGGACTCTTCATTTCACAGATAAAACCAAGGCTCAAATAAGAGAAGCTTCTTGCCTTCCTGTTTCCCAGAGCTGCAAGCATAGATACACACGCATTCCTGACACAACAGAATGGACACACCACTTTTTACAAGGCTAATGTGACTAGAACTGATATCAAAAGCATACAAAACAAAACTTTACGAAGAATTCAGAAGTTATATTTCAACAACAGCAGTGAATAAAATAAGACTAAAATAGTGAGCAGCATTAATTGGGTTTAAGCTATGTGATCAAGATTATAGGATTCCTCCTACCCTATCGGGTAGAGGTTGATACCAGAAAGCAAGGCTACAGCAGTGAAGTAAATGTTTATACTGAGGGACTCAGTGAATAGTCAGGTTAAACTCAAATTCAGGTCTATTCTGATCCCAGCATCATTATATTTGGCTGCTTTGTTTTCTGGTTTTTCAGGAATCAGAACTGGAATTTAGAGGGAATTTAGGGTGAAGATTTTATGTTGTGGTTAGGAATCAAGGCAGTTCATGGATTGCCTAAGTTATGGCTGTTGTTGAATATTCCAATTACACACCTGCTATATTTCAAACATGAAAATGATTTGTGTAGGCTGGTTTACATAGGAGTGACTTCAATAAAGGAAATATGTTCTTTGATTTTTTATTTGCTTGACAAATGGCTTTCAAATTTCGGTTTTATTAATTGCTCTCAAAACCCACAATTTAGGTAAAACTAATTACATTTAATTTTAATCATTTGGTTAGCTTTCTTTTAATTTTAATGATACTGAAAACAATCACTCTTATCTATATGTGTCATATATGATATGACAATAGGAATACCAGGAGACATCTATCTACTCCTTCAAAATTTGATCTAACTTGATTTCTAATGAAGGGTTTGCTCTTGCAAGAAATTTCCTTGACAAATCTTTTTCCCAGGGATCAATTTCTTTCTTGGTTCTATTCCTTCTGACATCTTTTATAACTTCTACAATAAGGAGTGACCAATGTTAATTACACTGTAAATGCATACTATGGAATTCACGCTTTGATCAAGGCAGGCATGGCATTTGCTGTACCATAGGGTGGCAACACATGGTGCAGAAGGAGTTAATTTGGGAGGAGTGGTCTAGGCTCAAAACAAGAGGCTATTGTTAGCTATCTGCTGTGATTGAGACTTTGGAGAGAGTGGAAAACATAGCACCAAACACCCTAATTGCTAATAGAAGAATGAATCAGGAATCAGAAAGTCAACAGTATGGCCAAGTCCTAAGACATAAAGAAGCCAAATTCTGAAATGGTGCATGGAAAATCAGCTGCAAGGCAGCTACTGGGATTTTGAGCAAGTCCGTGTTTGCTGGTCTTGCCAGATCATAGTGGCTCTATCTGAAGGAGATCCAAAAAGCTGTAGGTGTCTGCTGATAAGTCTCCTTGATCCCTGATTATCATCCCTGAATGTTCACTAAGTGATCAAGCAATATCTGACATGAATGTAAGATGTTTCCCCATGATACACCTATTTTGGAGTAAAATGAAACTGCATTTATTAAAAACGAGGATTAGACCACACTCGAAATTGTGAGATCCCAGCTTTACTCAAGACCATCTTGCAGGAACTCTCAAGGAAGGTGACAGATCACATAAGGAATGCCTTGGCCATTATTCTCTTCAGCTTTGTGGCACCGTTCCATCTCTTTTTGCATAATGTTGTGTAAAATTTGGGCAAGCTGATTAATCTCTCCTTAGATCCATTTGCCCCTTATTTAAATAGTGGTTAGCGTCTCTCATGCAAGGTTTAAAAATAACAAACCTGTTTGAAGGGCGTGGTATGTAGCAGATGCATAAGTTTTGATAAATCAATTTCTTTCTCTTCTTTCTTTTCCTAACTTCTATTCCAAGAAGTCATTTAGAATTCAAGAGAAACTAGAAAGGATGGGCATATGTCATTTCTATGCTGCCCACCTCCTCCACCAGCCAGAGACCTTTATAAAACAGCATGTCATTTATTGCATGTTCCTTGCATGCTACTTCAATGTCTCTAGCCTCTTGAAGGCTCAGAAGACAGCAACAACCCAAAAAGTCCAAGTAGGCTAGCAACCGTAAAGGAGGTTGCTGTGCCTCCCCCATATCGGAGAACCAGCGGAAAGTCATTAAAAGAGCTGAAACTAAATCTCAATTACACAAGGCTCCAGGTAATTTAATCTCTGGTTTGAAAAAAAAATTGTCTTAATTCTCTGATAGTGGCACATTATTCCTTCCCTCCTTCCTTCTAATAGTACAAAGGAGCCCCATGTATCTCAGTGTCTTCACGGGAGGCCAGGAGCAGCTGCCACTGTGGATCAATGTGCTCCTGGGCTGTCCTGTACCAGTAGTGGGACCAGACAAGAAAGCTTGTCACCTTTGATTACTCACCCTACCCTAGTGCTAAAGAAACAAGATGTGAAGAATGGCCTCTCAAGAACATTTGATCCAGCCTGCAAAATCACTGAAACTTTAACCCTTCCCTGCTGGAAATTCATGTATGGTCCTCAGGGGTGTTTTCTATGGAATGTCATTCTCAATCAATGGCCTAAACACAGACGCTGAAACATTTCAGACTCCACAGGAAAACCATCCTTTATTAAGAATAGACAGATCGTGGACAAAACTAAATTCACAGAATTTTCCTTTGGCAGTGCACTATAGTCAGAACATTGGACTGGGCAGCAAGAAATCTGGTTTCTGAGCTTGGCTTGTCCTCTACTAGCTGTATGTGCCACCCTTCTCCCATCTGTCCAATGAAGAAGTTGGAGAGAATGGGATCTAGTGTCCTTCCAGATCTGAAATTCCCTATATAGCATAGTTGCAGAGATCCAGGGCTTAGAGTTGCACAGACATGGTTTAATCTCAGCTCCAGTGTGTATTGGCAAGTTACCACAGTTTTTGAGTTTATAAGCACATAGGGATGATAAGAATATGTACTACTTAGGATTATTTTAAGGCTTAAACAAGATAACTTAATCACGGTATTCAGGTCTGTGGTTGGGCTAAAGAAATAATTTAATAAATTGTAAAACTATACTTATAATTGCTTATAGGATCTGTTTAACTATTGATCATTTCCAATAAATGTATAAACAAGACTACTTTAAAGTGGGTTGTGTAATAAAGACATTCAACTTGCTGAGAAAGATTTGAGGATTTACATTTCTGCAAATACTCTCACATTACTGAGTCAGAAAATGTACAGAGAAAAATAAACAAGTAGAGAAAACAAATAAGAAAGAACCAGGCCCTCTAGGCTGGGCAGTGCAAGGGCCCTGCAGCTTCGGTTGGGTGTGCACCAGCCTCCCCATTCCCTTCAGCATTCTCATCCATGAACAGTCTGCACAAATCAAGGAAGCAACTTGTAGAAATTTACAGACTCCATTTACAGTCAACCTGCATCGAAAAGCCAAAGAGAAGAGTCAATGCAATTAACCCAGAGTGAAATCCTGCTTCTAAAAAATTCTCCCACTCTAATCTTGGATTTATAGTACAAGGTTTTCACTGTAATGGCTCTTGTAAATTAATTGCAGACACAATTGTCTACGGGCATTCTCAGAATAAGTGGCAAGTAGTTAATTGCACCCCAAATTAGCCAATTCTGCCCATAATCAACCATTTGAAGACAATTAATTGCATGCATAATATTTGCACCTGCAACTAATTGGAGACCCTTATATTGTTCGTGGAATAAATAAATAAATAAATACATAACAACAACAACAAAAGAACCAGGGGCTACTCTTAAAATGTAGTCTTTTATATTTTGAGGTTCTGGAGAGCTGGTACAGGGATAAAGCTTAGGAAACACTAAACTGTGTTGCAGCTGCTTAAATGGAAAAGCAAGTTTTTCACTGCAGTTTTTAACTGATAAACAAAAATTGTATATATTTATGGCATACAACATGATGTTTTGTGTATGCATACATTGTAGAATGGCTAAATCAAGCTAATTAACATATGCTCTACCTTATGTCCTTTTTATTTACTTGTGATTGGAAAAGCAATTTTGAATCATCTAGGATGAGCAAAGTTTACAAGACATTATTTTTTGCTTATTTTACCTTTTCCCCCTTCCTATTACCAACATGAACTACTGGTACTTAAACTTAATTTTTTCAGCTATCTAATTTTAAAATTCAAGTTATCTAAGGTTTGGAAATATTAAAGCCATCTCACATATTGAAATAATGGTGTTGTTTTAAAAGAAAGATTCTCTTATTTTTGCTATGTTTCACCCATAGACTAACTAAACTTGCTAGCCGCAAAAAACAGATGTTCTTTCAAGCCAATACAGCATTAGAACAATAACCACATATGGATCATTATGTCAGCTGGTGTCTGGTTGTGAACTAGCAAATTCTCTTTCCGCCCTTAAAAAATAAATTTAATACTAATAACAATAATGGCAATATTAATGGCAATAGTAACAATAACATAATCACCATATAGTAAATACTTTGCCTCAGCTCATAAATCACAGCTCATAAATCACAGAGCTCCTAAATCAGAGAGATATAATTTAAACTTAGAGAACTTTATTTATGTAAAGTGCTGAACACAGTGCCTGAGACACAGTAGATGCTCAATTTAGATTAGACAAAATATTTACATCCCTTTTAATTTTGATGTTTATTCTCTTTAGCGGCTATGTTGAGGATGAAACAATAGAGCTAAGAATATATACTATGTGCTCAGTATGTGGTCATTACTGTCCTAAGTGCTTGACATGGAGTCAACCAATTTAAACTCCATAACAAGGGCATTAGACAAATACTATTATTATCTCCATTTTGAAGATGATAAAACTAAGGCAGAGAAATGTTAAATAACACGCTTAAAGAAAGATAACTAGCAAGAGACCAAGATGGAAAATTCAAATACTGACATTACAGAAAGCCCCGACTTAAATTCAGGCTTACATGATCAATTAATCCTTGACTAAGGTGCCAAGATTACACAATGGGGAAGGATTGTCTCTTCAACAAATGGTGTCAAGAGAAATGAATATCCGCATGCAAAAAAAAAAAAAAAAGAAATTGAATTCTTTTCTGACACCATATACAAAAATCAACTCAAAATGGATTAAAAGCCTAAACGTATGACATGAAACTATAACATTTCTAGAAAAAAAACATAAGGGAAAAACTCTATGACATTGGTCTTGGCAATGATTTTTTTTTTTTTAGATATAATACCAAAAGCACAGGCAAGAAAACAAACAAGTGAGACTACATCAAAGTAAAAAAATTTCTACACAGAAAAGGATACAATCAACAAAATGAAAAGGCAGCTCACAGAATGGGATTAAATATTCATATACCACTTATCCTATTAAATAGAGGTTAATATCCAAAACTTATAAGGAACTCATGGAACTCAACAGCAAAAACATAAATAAATAAAATAACCCAACTAAAAAATAGGGTTATTTTCAAAATTTAAATAAATAGTCTGAATAGACATTTTTCCAAGACATACAAATGGCCAATGGGTAGATGAAGAGGTGTTTAAAACTACTCATCATCAGGGAAATGCAAACCAAAGCTACTATAAGGTGTCACTCACATTTTGAAGATGACTATTATCCAAAAAGTCAAAAGATAACAAACGTTGGCAAGGATGTAGAGAAGGGGAAACCGTTGTGCACACTTGGTAAGAATATTTATTGGTGCAGCCATTATGAAAAACAACATGGATGTTCCCCAAAAATTAGAAATAGAATCACCAATTATTCTTCAATAAAGTGAAAAAAAAGTAAAATTGAGAAAAAGAAATACTAATGTGCTGGCTCTACGAAGTGTACACTTAACTAATACACTATGTTTCTTCTTGTGATCTGGACAGATGGAACTACAGAAATAGAATTACTATATTACTAGTAATCCCACTTCTGGGTACAAATTTAAAGGAAATAAAATTACTATCTATATTGGAGATATATCTGCATTCCCATGTTTATTGCAGCATTATTCACCGTAGCCAAGATATGAAAACAACCTAAGACATGTCCATAGACAGATGAATGGGTAAAGAAATTGTGGTGTACATCTATATATACACACACACATACAATAGGAATCTTTTTTATCCTTAAAAAAGAAGAAAATTCTGCCATATGCAGCAACATGGATGAACCTGGAGGACGTTATGCTAAGTGAAATAAGCCAGGCACAGAAAGACAAATACTGCATGATCTCACTTACATGTGGAACCTTAAAAAGTCAAACTCATAGAAACAGAGAGTAAAAAGGTGGTTATCAGGGTTCTGGAATGGAGAGAATGGGGAGGTGTTGGTCAAAGGGTACCAACTTACAGTTACAAGATGAATACGTTCTGAACAGCTAATGTACAGCATGATGACTACAGTTAATAATGTATTGTATATCTGAAATTCACTAAGAGAGTAGATCGTAAGTATATGGATATGTTAATTAGCTTTATTGTAGAAATCATTTCACGGTGTATACATACATGAAAACATCACTTTATATACTTTAGACATACACAATTTTTATTTGTCAATTATTCCTCAATAAAGTGAAAAAAATAAAGTTAAAAACCCAATACTAACATTTTTAAAAAGTGTGTATTTAATACACTACGTTTCCTCTTATAATCTGGACAGATGAATTTGTCTGTAAAAATAGGGACATTTGTGCACGTGTATGTGTGTGCCTGTGTGTGAACACGGAAGTAATGAAGCAGCGTGTTACAAATGAGTCAATCGATTAAACACTGGCACGTGCTAAATGCTTGCTTTCTAAAATGGTAGCAAAACCACTCAGTCGTTTGGAACAAGGAGAGGGAGAAAGACTCTCTTTTCTGTCTCCACAGAAGCTACAGCCCACTGGTAAAGGTTAGTTCTGGGAGGAGTTGCTCTCAATGATGAATCAGAAAGCTGTTTGTAGAACCATCAAGATAAGTTGCTGAAAAATAAAAGCAGGAGTCGGGAGACAGAGCTAAGTATGGGGGCAGGGAAGGCCAAGCCATATGCTGACGAAAGAGAAGGAGCTCAGACAGGTGGTCACACTCCACAGTAGGGGAGACCAAGAAGGAGGAAATGAACGTCAAGGCAAGTTTACCAGGCAGGGCAGGAAGGCTACAGGGTCTGTGAGCCCAGGGGCAGCTCTGGAGCCAGTTCAATTCTGTGCTGATCCTCTCCATCTCACCAGGGACCTGCAAGTCTTTATGGAAGCCGAATGGACTTCCCACAAAAGCATTTATTTTGTTGGGATGAAACTACACTATATTACAAGCTGAAAAATACTAAGGGTTGACTTTCTACCTTGTAGAGAGGATTTAGGCATGCCAGTTAAATACAGCATTGAAGATAATTGAACAGAGTTTATTCACAAGGAGTAAGAGGCGTTGGGGCTTCCAGGTGGCCAGTCAGGCAGATCACCACCATTAAGGAACAGAACTGACACCAAACTCCCAGCCGTCACGGGGAAAAAAAAATTAAAACTTTAAGTGGGGGAAGAGCATGTGAATTTTATTATGTGACAATGAGAAGTCTTAAAGAAACCAGGAAACGTATGTGTTTTTTCTTTAGAAATAAACTAAAACATGGCATTGTCAACCAAGTCACTGATAGAAATTTTGAACAGGGCAAAACAAATGGTAGCCACTGTGACACACGACTAGACAGCTTCATCAGTTGGTGGACATACATGTAGTAATCAAAATATTGAGAGATGGCCTTGCAGCCAGACACAAATAACTCTTTCTTTAATTTGTATTTCCCCATCTTAGCTGAGCATGACTGTCTTGCAGAATCAAGGGGCCGTATGTGCACACACTTTTCTCTACACAGGCGGAGCCCACACTCACGTTTCTTTCATTTACCAGCATAGCTCCTGATCAACAAAAACAACTATGTTCGCTTAGTTTATGTTCTTAGTAAAGCTGTTTTGCCTAGTATAGTCATCTTTTCTTTCTTTTCTCCTTTTCACGTCATCTGCTTAATTAGTCATCCTGGTTTTTTTCCTAGAGATTAATGTTAAATGCATGAGTCTTGATTTTACCTTTTCTTCCATGGTGACGTATGAGAAAAGCTAGTATTGTGTATCTGATATTTACCAAGATTGCTTGTAGATTAACAAAAGTAGATGCAAGTCCTTTAAAGTCTTAGAAGATGGGATGTCCAGAAGTCCACAGTGGGCAGCTGTTCTTTTTCCTTGCACTTCCTTTGGGTTGGAGCACACTGATTTGCCTTGTGGAGCTATCTTTTAACTGGCACAGAGTGCAGACCCTCACCTACTGGAAGGGTCACTCATCTTGAAGAGCTTGTACCTTCCACATCTGAGTCTTATTCCAATCAGACGGCTCATCCATACAAATTGTGAATGTAGCTTCACAGCATTTGTTGACTACACACATTTTAGAGTTGGTGATAGATATCTAGATGACAGAGTTGTGGTCAACCGCTTTTTGCTATCTTCAGTTTTCCCCCCAAGGTCACTTTTTTAGATGCCTCTTGTTACGTACATTTATTCACGTCTCTCTCCTCCACTAGATTTTAGGCCCCCACTCTGTCTCCCTAGAATAGTAACATGAATGACAATTGGGGAATTAATGACTGTCCACCAGAGCATCTGTTTTACTGTCTGACACCTTTCAATACCACCCCGCCCCAAACTTGAATGGAAAGCTTGCTTAAGAAAATTGGCAAGCACCCTGGCAAATACATGCTTGCTCCTGTCTCCTTAAGAAGCCACAGGGAAAGGCTACCAGGAACAGTGGCAGGGGGCAGGCAAGGGAGAAGAGACATAAACGAATGGAAGCAGAGAGAAGAAAATGACTGCATTTAGGTCAGGCTTCTCACTTTCCCCAGAGCCCCTCCACCTTCATATGTGTTCTCATTTCAGGTGTCACTATTCACAGAAACCTCTGGATTCCCAACCTCCAAGCAGCCTCTCTCCCTCCCTGCGCCTCCCTCCATCTCTCCCTCCCCCACAAAGGCCTCCGCCGTACATCATGGAGCTTCCTGAATGCCATGTGAGCATGAACTCACAGATGCATAATTTATACAGACATGCATTCGCTGACTGATGCCACTTTTTTCAGAGTCATTCAAAAGCAAACGAAAGAATTGCTCCCAGAATATGAGGCACAAATCAGAGGGCAGTGGCCCCAGTGGTATTGTGCAACTTGTGCCTTAATAACGTTAAAATCTCTCTGCAGCCTCCACGGGGTTTGCTTCAAAGATCCATGTCTCAAGCCCCTGCATCTCTTTAGAGCACAAGTCACACTGAGCCCTTCCTCACATTATTTGCAAGTGGCTCACCTTGCCCACTCTTCAAACATGACCTCATTGCCACCTGCCAGGCAGCAGCTTGGTGTGAAATGCTGTCCTATTATGTAGGAAGACGGTGTGATCTTAGAATACCTCACATCCAAACAGCCAGATTGAAAAGAGCAGATGGAAATAAGGGGGTAGGGAAGAGGTCAGGGTAGGAATTAAGGACTCACTTCTCATTGCTTTAGCAGCCGTCCCCACCCCACCCTACACACATTTTTAAAAACAGTTATTTAAAAAAAAATGGAAGAGAACAAAAACTCACAAATCCATTAGTCAATGACAAATGAGTCTCATACCCGGAGGCATTCCTTGTCTCAGAGTTGGTCTGAGATCGTTTTTCAACATGGGAGCTACATCGCAGTACCTTGACTGCTTCTCAATAGGGAGGCTGGGCTTTGCAGTGAGTCAAACACTGAAGATGTATTTAATCAAAATTACACTGCTCCTTGACCAAGGTTCCTGGCGGTCAGGTCTTGGAGATGAAATATTAATGAATAAGGGAGGAGACAAAGAAAGAAACCTATGGAGTGGGTTTAATATTTTGTTCTGAGATCATCCCTGTGAGGAATGAAAGACAAAACAGGTGTGAGTGAGCTTGTGGAATCTACTTGAATTATAAAGTAAGAAAAGGAAACCAAATTTTGCCTAAGACAAGGACAGGACTTTAAACAAGTAAGGGCATTTTCAGACCTAGGCTAAGAGAAATTAGAATTAGTGCACTGTTACATTAAAAATACCCAGGGCAAACAGAAATGAGGCATATGGAGAGCCCGTGTATTACACCATTGCCCTTGTGGGGAAAAAACATGGCAAATAAGTTAAGATCACAATTTGTTATGCGTAAACTCACTTTATATAGTATAAAGCAAAATTCTGCCCATAAGACTTGACATTTAGAATCTTGTTTTGTGGCTGCAGCAGGGATGTGAAGACATACCTTGGATTTTTACTAATAAATATTAGAGAATCCAGTGAGTTGAATAATCACACGGACTGGGCATAGTTGAATACGTGGACACTTATCAAAGGAAGAAAGCATATATGTCAAATTCAAAAACAAAGTTAGGTTTGTAACAAATACATATTTTCTGGTAAAATTGGTTTATGATGATTTTTTCTATAGGATTTGGAAAAAGAAAATAATCTATTTTTTAAGCTCACATGTATTTGGCAATAACACATCTGTAAAATGTCTAACGTGTGGGTTAAAATAATTGCAACACAAGTACAGTACTTTGTGCTGAGAAAGTTTCATTCTGTGATTGGAGTGAGCTATTATAAAATCCTGCTCTGGGCGCATTTAAGGAGTTATAAATTCAGCACTGAATTTATAGTCCCTTGCCCTTCACGGACCATCACTTACTCCCCTAGTGAAGCTGGAATGGAAGAACGGAGCTGCAAGCGTCTTTCACGCAGCACTGTTTCCCTTTACCGTGCAGTCTATGTGAAACATCTGTTGGTTTTACCAAGAGACAAGCCTCAGAGGATATAGGGCAGGCTTTGCAACTCATGAAACAAGGTGTCTAAGTTCTTGTGGTTTTCCAGACACCTTCAAGTTATACAGAAAGGTAAATGCAAAGGCAAACATCATGCCCGTGTGAGGCTATGCTGTGTGGTACTGATGCAGGACCATGGCAGGCAGGGTCCTCTTCTCCAGCCAGCATCTGCCCCTCCTCACACTTCATCGTGACTAGCAGAGATAAAGTGTTGGAAGCTTTCTGACAATGGCTGGAATGTTTCATCAGTGACCAGAAAGAAGTAATTGCTCTTCAGTATTTTTTGGTTTCAGAGCATGGATCTGCCACACAGATTTGCCACACACAGCTCCAGTTTGGCATTCAGTAAAGAAGCCGGTTACATTAATTCAAATTAGCTTCAAGGAGAAGCTCAATTAATGATAAAGTGAAGAAATGTGCTGGATTTCCCTGCACCAAAGGCTGCTTCTCAGCACACAGCACAGCGGGCTGGCTTCTACTATGCAATATCTTCTACTTCATTTGGGAGACTGTTATACATGTGAGACAAACTGCAAGAGATTCAAAAGGAAACTAGTAGATGAATGCTGCAAAGGGAGATATTCACTGAAGCCTGTGGAAGTAAGGCCAGGACCTAGCTGTGGAAGACAATTCCACCAGATTTTCATTTTGAGGACCGCTTGGGTCTAATTGACACAGGCTTGAACTGAAAGCAATACCATTCCTGATGTTGACTGTTGCTACTCACATGGCGCATTAGGTGCAATCAACTGGACAAAGGAATGAATCCTGAAAGAACCTGCATGCTTGGAACAGAAGTGGTTGTTTACAGATCAAGCACACTGGGAAGAAATGGCTGAAAGAAAAAGTTGGGGCTTTTTCTTCTAGGTGACCCTTAGCACACTGCACACTGGAGGCCAGAACCAGCATATCACCCACTTTCGTAAGTGGAGTTTTATAGGACAGCAGCCGTACCCATGGAGGGACACACCGCCTACAGCTGACTTCAACTCACAGCACTGGAGTTGAGAAGTTTCAACAAAGACCTTGTGTCCTGCAAAAACGAGCACATTTACTCTCTGGATCTTTATAGAAAGAGTTTGACAACCTCTGTTAATAGGCAATGGACAGCTGTTACAATTTGTCTCTCCATAAGGATATGACAATTAATGAAAGAGGACAGAAATCAAGGAGTGAAATTTCAAGATTGTTCAAGATTTTTCCAGCTCAATAAATCTGGGATCTCTTAACTTCTTTAGAAAGTCACCTAACCAACAAACCTGTATTAAACCACAGGCTAGGCAGTCATTGGATTAAATACTTCCTTGATCAAAGTGATAGGCATTGTAAAATTATTTCCTACTTTGGATTCTTTCAATAATTGTGTGCAGAAGATTGTGTAGGTTGTGTAGATTTTGCAGAAATACATAGATTGCTGAATGGGAGCAGAAGAGTTAATTCTTTTTTTTTTTAAACTTTTATTTTAGGTTCAGAGTTACTTGTTCAGGTTGGTTATACAGGTAAACTCATGTCATGGGGGTTTGTGGTACAGACTACTTCATTTCTCAGATGCTAAGCCTAGTACCCAATAGTTATTTTTTGTGATCTTCTTCCTCCTCTCACCCTCCACCTTCAAGTAGGCCTCAGTATCTGTTGTTCCCCTCTTTGTGTCCATGTGTTCTCATCATTTACCTCCCACTTACAAGTGAGAACATGTGGTATTTGGTTTTCTGTTCCTGCAGTTCCCTCATTAGTTTGCTAAGGATGATGGTCTCCAACTCCATCCATGCTCCTACAAAAAGACATGATCTTGTGATTTTTTTGGCTGCATAGTATTCCATGGTGTATATGTACCACATTTTCTTTATCCAATCTACCCTTGATGGGCATTTAAATTGATTCTATGTCTTTGCTACGATGAGTAGAACTGCAATAAACATACATGTGCCTGTGTCTTTATGATAAAATGATTTTTATTTCTTTGGGTATATAACCAGTAATGGAATTGCTGGATCAAATGGTAGTTCTGATTTTAGCTCTGTGAAAAATAGCCACGCTGCTTCCCAGAATAGTTGAACTAATTTACGTTCCCACCAACAATGTATAAGCATTCCCTTTTCTCTGCAACCTTGCCAGCATCTGTAACTCTTGACTTTTTAATATTATAATAGCTATTCTGACTGCTGTGAAATGGTGTCTTGTTGTGGTTTTATTTGCATTGCTCTAATAATCAGTGATATTGAGCTTTATTCATATGCTTTTTGGCTGCTTGTATAGTGTCTTCTGAAAGTGTCTACTTATATCCTTCACCCACTTTTTAATGGGGCTGTTGTTTCTTGTAAATTTGTTTAAGTTTCTTCCAGATGGTGGATAGTAGACCTTGTCATATGCATAGTTTGCAAATATTTTCTCCCATTCTGTAGATTGCCTGTTTATTCTTCTGATAGTTTCTTTTGCTGTGCAGAAGCTCTTAAGATTAATTAGATCTCATTTGTCAATTCTTGATTTTGCTGTGATTGCTTTTGTTGCCTTCATCATGAAATCTTTACCAGTTCCTATGTCCAGAATGGTATTGCCTAGGTTGTCTTCCAGGGTTTTTAGAGTTTTGGGTTTTACATTTAAATGTTTCATATATCTCGGGTTGATTTTTGTACATTATGTAAGGAAGGGGTCCAGTTTCAATTTTCTGCATAGGGCTAGGCAGTTATCCCAGCACCATTGATTGAATAGGGAGTCCTTTCCCCATTGCTTTTTTTGTCAGCTTTGTGGAAGATCAGATAGTTGTAAGTTTGCAGACTTATTTCTGGTCTCTCTATTCTGTTCCATTGGTCAATGCATCTGTTTGTGTACCAGTACCATGCTGTTTTGGTTACTGTAGCCCTGGAGTATAGTTTGAAGTCAAGTAGCATGATGCCTCCAGCTTTGTTCTTTTTGCTTAGAATTGCCTTGGCTAATTGGCCTATTTTTTGGTTCCATATGAATTTTAGAATAGTTTTTTTCTAGTTCTGTGAAGAATGCCATTGGTAGCTTGATAGAAATACCACTGAATCTGTAAATTGCTTTGGGCAGTATGGCCATTTTAATGATATTTATTCTTCCTATCCATAAGCATGGGATGTTTTTCCATTTGTTTGTGTCATCTCTGATTTTGTTGAGCAATGTTTTGTAATTCTCATTGTAGAGATATTTCGCCTCCCTGGTTAGCTATATTCTTAAGTATTTTATTCTTTTTGTGGCAATTGTGATAGGGATTGCATTCCTGATTTGGCTCTCAGCTTGACTGTTGTGGTGTAATTTTTCTATGTTGATTTTGTATTCTGAAACTTTGCTGAAATTTTTTATCAGCTGAAGGAGCTTTTGGATAGAGACTATGGGGTTCTCTAGATATAGAATCATGGATAATCAAAGCAGGGATAGTTTGATTTCTCTCTCCCTATTTGGATGCCCTTTCTTTCTTTCTTTTGCTTGATTGCTCTGGAAAAGACTTCCAATACTATGTTGAATAGGAGTGCTGAGAGAAGGCATCCTTGTTTTGTGCTGGTTTTCAAGGGAGCTGCTTCTAGCTTTTGCCCATTCAGTATGTCATAGTTGACTCATTATTTTCAAGTGTGTTCTTTCAATACCTGGTTTATTGAGAATTTTTAACATGAAGAAATATTGAATTTTATCAAAAGGCTTTTCTGCAACTGTTGAAACTATTGTGTGGTTTTTGTTTTTAGTTCTGTTCATGTGATGAAACACATTTATTGATTTGTGTATGTTGAACCAACTTAGCATTTTATGAATAAAGCCTATTTGATCATGGTGGATAAGCTTTTTGATGTGCTGCTGGATTTGGTTTGCCTGTATTTCACTGAGTATTTTTGTATCAATGTTCATCAAAAATAATGGCCTGAAGTTTTCTTTCTTTGTTTTGTCTCTGGTAGCTTTTAGTACCAGGATGATGCTGGCCTCTTAGAATGAGTTCAGGAAGATTCCTAACCCTCTTTTTTTTGGAATAGTTTCAGTAGGAATGTTTCTGTAGGTGGTCTATTTACTCTTTCGGTAGTTTCTTTTCCTTTGCAGAAGCTCTTAAGTTTAATTAGATCACATTTGTCAATTTTTCCTTTTGTTGTGATTGCTTTTGGTGTCTTCATCATGAAATCTTTGCCAGTTGCTATGTCCAGAATGGTATTGCCTAGGTTGTCTTCCAAGGACTTTAAAGTCTTGGATTTTACATTTAAGTCTTTCATCCATCTTGAGTTTATTTTTGTATATTACGTAAAAAAGGGGTCCGCTTTCAATTTCATACATCTGGCAGAATTTAGCTGTGAATCTGTAGGGTCCTGGGGGTTTTTTGGTTGGTAGGCTATTTATTGTTCATTCAATTTTGAAGCTCATTACTGGTTTGTTCACGGAATCGATTTCTCCCTGATTCAGTCTTGGGAGGGATTCCATCTTTTCTAGGTTTTCTAGTTTGTGTGTATAGAGGTGTTCATAGTAGTCTCTTAAGGTTATTTGTATTTCTGTGGGGTCAATGGTAATATCTCCTTTTTTTTCTGAGTGTGTTTTTTTGGAGCTCCTCTCTTTTCTTCATTTATAGCCTAGCTAGTGGCCTCAGTATCATATTCGTTTTTTAACAAAAGCCAACTCATAAATTTATTGATCTTTTAAATTTTGTATGTGTGTATATGTGTCTCTATCTCCTTCATTCAGCTCTGCTCTGACCTTTTTTTTTTTTTTTATCTTCTTCTAGCTTTGGGGTTGACTTTCTCTTGCTTCTTTAATTTGTTTAGTTGTGATGTTTGATTTTTTATTTGAGACTTTTCTAACTGTTTGATGCGGGCATTTAGTGCTATAATTTTCCCTCTTAACACTGTCTTGGCTGTGTCCCAGAGATTCAATATTTTCTCTTTATGTTATATCTTTGTTATCATTAGTTTCAAAGAACTTCTTGATGTCTGCCTTAATTTCATTATTTACCCAGAAGTCATTCTGGAGCAGGTTGTTTAATTTCCACGTAATTTCATGATTTCAAGCAACATTTTTTTAGTCTTGATTTCTATTTTTACTACTCTGTGGTCCAAGAGTGTTTGGTATGATTTTAGTTCATTTGCCTTGGCTCAGGGTTGTTTTATGTTCAATTGTGTCATCAATTTTAAAGTATGTGCCATGTAGTGATGAGAAGAATGTATATTCTATTGGTTTTCAGTGGAGAGTTCTGTAGATGTCCATCAGATCCATTTGATCCAATGTTGAGTTCAGGTCCTGAATACTTTCGTTAATTTTCTGCCTTGATGATCTGTCTAATACCATTAGTGTTGAAGTCTCCTCCTATTATTGTTATAGTAATGTGGGAGTCTAAGTATATTTGAAGGTCTCCAAGAATTTGCTTTAGGAATCTGAGTGCTCTTGTATTGGGTGCATATATATTTAGGATAGTTAGGTCTTCTTGTTGAATTGAGCCTTTTACCATTATGTAAAGACATTCTTTGTCTTTTTTTTTAATCTTTGTTGGTTTAAAGTCTATTTTATCTGAAATTAGGATACCAACCCATGTTTTTTTCTGATTTCCATTTGCTTGGTAGGTTTTCCTCCCTCCCTTTATTTTCACCATGTTGATGTCATTATGTATGAGATGGGTCTCTCCTCTTGAAGATAGCACACCATTGAGTCTTACTTTTTTTTTTTTTCAGCTGACTACTCTGTTCCTTTTTAAATAGGACATTTAGCCTGTTTATATTCAATGTTAGCATTGATATATATGACTTTGATCCAGTCTTCGTGTTGTTAGCTAGTTATTATGCAGACTTGTTTGTGTGGTTGCGTTATAGTGTCACTGGTCGGTGTACTTAAATGTGTTTTTGTATTGGCTGGTAATGACCTTTTTATATTTGTGCTTCTTACAGGATTTCTTGTAAGGTGGTTCTGGTGGTGTCAAACCTTCTCAGCATTTGCTATTCTGAAAAGGATCTTATTTCTCCTTTGCTGAGGAAGCTTAGTTTGACTGGATATTAAATTCTTGGGTGGTTGAAGATTTTTTGTCTTTTAAGAATGTTGAATATAAGCTGCCAATCTCTTCTGGCTTGTGGGGTTTTTGCTGAGAGGTCTGCCATTAGCCTGATGGGATTTCCTTTGTAGATGCCCTGCTTTTCCTCTCTAGCTGCTTTTAATAGTCTTTCTTTCATTTTGACCTTGGAAAGTCTGATGATTATATGTTTTGTGGATGATCTTGTGTAGAATCTTGTAGGTGTTCTCCGTATTTTGCAAATTTGACTGTTGGCCTCTCTAGCAAGGTTTGGGGAAGTTTTCATAGACAATTTCCTGAAATATGTTTTCCAAGTTGTTTGCTTTCTCTCTATCCCTTTTAGGGATGCCAGTGATTTGTAGATTTGGCCTCTTTAGATAATGTCATATGTCTCAGAGGTTTTGTTCATTTTTTTTTTTTTTGTCTTATTTCAGAGCGTCAGTTTTCAGGTTTCAGGATTCTTTTCTCTGCTTGGTCTATTCTGCTGTTAATACTTGTGATTGCATTGTGAAATTATTGTAGTGTGTTTTTCAGCTCTATCAGATTAGTTAGGTTTTTTTATACTATTTCATCCATGAGCTCCTGTATCATTTTATTGTGATTCTTAGTTTCCTTGGATTTTGTCTTGCTGTTCTCTTGAATCTTGATGATCTTCGTTTCTATTCATATTCTGAATTCTATTTCTGTCATTTTAGCCAACTCAGCCTGGTTAACAACCATCGTTGGAGAACTAGTGTAGTCGTTTGGAGGACATACAACACTCTAGCCATTTGAGTTGTGGGAGTTCTCATGTTGGTTCTTTCTCATCTCTGCATGTGAGTGTTCCTTTAACTGCATTGTAGATTAAGGACAGTCAGTAGACTTCTTGTCTTAATGTTTCCACAGGACCCAGGCTTTGAGAAGGGTCTTTATTTGTAGCTGGCTTCTTGTCTTTGTTTTCACAAGTGAGTATGCTTGAAAGGTGTTTTTGGTGTTGAAGCTTTAGGGTGTGATCCAGTAGGTAGGTGGTGCTTAGGCATATTGGTCAGTAGGTGCACTCTTGCTCAGTTGTGTGGCTCCCCTATATTTCCTCATATGTGCATCCGTGCTCCCTCTCAATACTCTGAAAGTGTGGACTCCTCTCCCACTTGAGTGCTGGCCATTGATTGTGACTTAGCATTCCTGGGCTGCCCAAGATAGCTCTCGGGTAATCCCAGGGTTTTTGTTTCCACCCTGTCTTTGAGGCAGCAGAGGAAGGGACCTTACTCATGGTTGTGGCTGAGGGTCTTTTACTTGATTACTGCGGACTCCACCCCAGAAAGATGCAGGTCAGGAATTGCTCAGTGCAATCAGCCTGGGATGGGGTGGTAGTTCTGTGCTGTGGACCTGAGCCAGGGGTTCCCTTTCTGGTGACAAGTAGGGGAGGGGTGGGTGGCTGGGACCTGTGGCAGATAAACTGATCTCCTTTCCTTGGGTCAACTTCTGCTTATTGGAGGTGTGAATAAAATACTTGGTGTCTTTGCTCCTGCATTATTCCAAGGGTAGCAGAGGCAGTAACACTGCAGAGGCAGTGGCAGAGGGGCTTTTGGTTGCCCCTGGGGGCTCCATCTCTGAGGAACATGGAGCCACTGTTAATGGAAGTGTTCAGCCAGTGAGGTAGGCAGCTGCAGCGCTGGCATGAGCTTCAGGCTTCACTTGCTGGGGAGCAGGGGGTTGAGGGCTCACTGGGAGGAGACTGGTCTCCTCTCTGTATAGTGATGGTGGTCTGCTACAGGCTCAGGTGTGGTCCTCAGGCTCTTTGTTTCTTCCCAGGTTGGGGATGGCAGGGACAAAATCACTGCTATGGGAGGGGCTGTAGATGGCTCTGTGGGCCTCTCCCCAGGAAAACTCCAGGCTACTAACAGTGGGTATGTTCAGCCACGGGTGGGGCAGATGTTTTGCAGTCATGAGCCTGGGGCCCTACCTGGTGAAGAGTGGGAGGTGGGGGTTGCCAGGGAAGAGGGGCTGGACTCCTTTCTGTGTGGTGGCTGCCCTGTGCTGAAGGTACCAGTGTAGTGACCAGGTCCTTTGTTCTTTCCCCAGCCCAAGGACTTTTAAAATGAGGGTTGCGGATTGACTGCAGCTGCAGTGGTGGAGGGGTGGTGGGTTGATTCTGGCATTTCCTCCTCAAAGAAATGCTGTGCTGCTTCTGATTGAAGTTGTCAGGTGAGGGCAGGGTGGTTGTGCTGGAGTCCAAGGTAGGGTGGACCTGTCCACTGAGAAGCAGTGAGGACTGAGCCTGCATGGAGAATAGTCTGGCCACTTTTCCACGAGGTGACTGCTCTGTGCTGGGGGTCCTGACCAGCTCCTAGTCCTCACAGACTCCAGAACCTGGAGACAGCAAGGGTGAGGGAGGTGAGACAGCAAAGATGGCAACCCACCCCTCCCACTGGGGGCTCTATCCCAGGGAGTTGCAGAGATGCTACTGGTTCCATAGCCCCAGTGATGGGGTGGATGGAAACCCAGGCAGGGAGAACCTGCCCAGCGAGAAAATATGGGATCAGGAACCAACATAACAAACGGTCTGGCCACTTTTCCTCGGGCTGCAGTGTGCTGGGGGTCTGCTGCAATCCCTAGTCACCTTGGATTTTCCAGCAGCTGAAGGTGTCAATAGTGAAGGCTATGAAACAGCAAAGATGGCGACCTGTCCCACCCTCTAGGAGCTCTGTCCCAGGGAGGTGTGGACCTCTTGAGGGCCTGAACACACTGGTGGGGGTGCCAAGGGAACCCAGTTGGGAGGTCTCACTGAGTGAGGAGGAATGGGATCAGGGGCCCACATGCAAAAGCAGTCTGGATGCTTCCTAGAGCAACTGTGCTTTGTTGGGGGTCTGCTCCAGCCCCCGGTAGCCTCAAACTCTCCAAAGACTGAAGGCAGCAATGTCTGAGGCTGTGAAACAGCAAAGATGGGATGCTCATTCACTACCCAAATAATAAGTAATACTGACTAGGTTACACAGAAAACTAGGCTTGACCACTTATATGGGAAGTTTGTTCACCCCTCTGTCTGGGAGCTGCATCCCACGGAGGTTTGGAACTGCTACCTGCTGGAAAACACCGGTCAGGATGTTATAGACCTCAGCTGGCAAATTTGGTCCAGTGAAGAGAAATGGGATCTGACACCCACATGAAAAGTAGTCTGGCTGCCTCTTTGTAGAGCTGCTGTGCTGTGCAAGGGACTGCTCCAGTTGCTGGCCACCTCATATTCCCCAGAGCCTGAAGGCAACAACGTCCAAAGCTGTGAAACAGCAAAGATGGCGGCCTGACCCTCCCTCTGGGAGCTCCCTCTCAGGGAGGTGTAACGCCGCTATCCCTGCCTGGCTGAAGTTCCAAGCCAGTGGGTCTTATCCTGGGAGGTGCCTTGGAAGTGGCGCCTGCAGACCACGGCTGCTCAGCCCCCTGGATTTCCTAGGGGTACAGACGGGGGTCGAACCTCCCACTTTGCCAGAGTTGCTGCTGCTTTTGCAGGGGAAGCCCAGATATCTTAAGCTCCTGGGGCTGTGCGTGTCGAACTGCAGGTACTGGTCGAGTGGGTTCATGAGGGGATCTCCTGATGCGAGCTTTGCAGAGATCTGTGGGAGAAGCATGGGTTCCCAGGGTCACTCACTCACTCGCGGCTTCCCTGAGCAGAAGAAGCTTCCCTGGCTCCATGTCACTCCCAGGTGAGCTGTTGCCCTGCCTTGTTTTTCTTTGTTTTTTTGTGGGTTATTTTCTTGATGAATCCCAATGCATGTACCCAGATACTTCAGTTGAAGGTGCAGTATTTATTAATATTTTCCCCTTCCATTTCTCTCAGTGAGAGCAGCACACACTAGCTGCTTTTAGTCAGCCATCTTGAAAAGAGTTAATTCCGATAACAAAGTGCCAATCAGCAGCTCCCACATTATTCTCCAAATTGCCAGGGCTTTGTACTGTTTACGCAGGCACTTTCTATACCTTTACCCAGAAAAGTGAGCAAGAGAGAGTTTCTGGATCTTGGTAATAGGAATACTATTAGTATTTTCAGACTCAGGGATGCTCATTCACTACCCAAGTAATACTGACTAGGTTATACAGAAAACTAGGCTTGACTACTTATATAGAAAGTGTGCTCATCCACTAAGAAGTATAAAACCAAGCTTTAAATAAAGAATTTCTTAATTTAAAAGACGCAAAATGTTTAAATTAGGTGGTGAACTACTGTGAATTCCTAGCAAAACCAAAGGGACTGATTTGCCATTTGGATTTGGAGAAATCTCTTTTTTTTTCTGTAACATTAGGAACTTCTTTTTTTTTTCTTTTTTCTTTTCTTTCTTTCTTTTTTTTTTTTTTTTTTTGAGACAAAGTCTTGTTCTCTCCCCCAGGCTGGAGTGCAGTGTGGCGCGATCTCGGCTCACTGCAAGCTCCACCTCCCAGGTTCACACCATTCTCCTGCCTCAGCCTCCCGACTAGCTGGGACTACAGGTGCCCACCACCACGCCTGGCTAATTTTTTTTTTTTTTTTTTTTTTGTATTTTTAGTAGAGGCGGTGTTTCACCATGTTAGCCAAGATGGTCTCTAACTCCTGACCTCATGATCCACCCGCCTCTGCCTCCCAAAGTGCTGGGATTTGGCATGAGCCGCTGCGCCCAGCCAGGAACTTCTATTACCGTCAGAGGAAACTATAAAAGCATGCAGGAAGGAGAATGAGGCTGTGGTTGAGACATGTGTCACCCAAGTGCACCAACTCTTTGCTTTCAGAATGTTGCCTCACTCCCATCCTAACCTTGCCTAGGATAGCCCAGGAGGGCACCTCTCTGAAGCTACCTCACTGGAAAGTCAATCTTTTAGTGGGGGGAGATGGAGACCAGCTGCTATGTGCCGCAAAGAAAGTGATTTCCCCCTTTTGTAGACTTCTGAGCAATATTCCCGTTTCAGCTCGATACCACAAGCAGGTGTTCATAGGAATTCTGTGTCTGTAGTTTTTTAGCCTTTTCAAGTTTCGATCATGGGAATAAAATTGCTTCTAAGTGGTAAATATCTCTACTCTCCTTTTCTACTTTGCTAAGCCAGTTGTGACTTATTTATTCACTTTTCAACTTCCAGAATTGTATAGTAATCTCTTATTTCCTTTGTTATTTTGTTCTCTTTGCATTTGTATACAAATATATAAAAGTTGTCCTTGCTGTCATTGTAGCACAGTGTCACAAGAGAAGTAGAGATGAATCTGCCATTTATGTATTAGCTTGTTCTCACACTGTTAATAAAAGACATACCAGAGGATGGGTAGTTTATAAAGAAAAAGAAGTTTAATGAACTCACAGTTTCACATGGCTGGGGAGGCCTCACAGTCATGGTGGAAGGCAAAGGAGGAGCAAAGGCACGTCTTACATGATGGCAGGCAAGAAAGTATGTGTAGAGGAACTCTCCTTTATAAAACAATTGGCTCTCCTGAGACTTACTCACTATTAGGAGAACAGCATGGGAAAGACCTGCCCCTATGATTCAATTACCTCCCACTGGGTCCCTCCCATGACACGTGGGAATTATGGGAGCTACAATCCAAGATGAGATTTGGGTGGGGACACAGCTAAACCATATCAATGTGTAAGGTAGAGTTTGTGCCTTATTTTTTGCTTTAGTTTTATGGAAGTAGCCTGGATTGTGTCACTGCGGAAACTTTCTTTACTTTTGATCTCTTGTTTCATGCCAGTCTATTCAGCACAGTCTAATCCATGGGTAGACAGCCTCCCTGACTCACCCAACTGATCCACAAAGAGAACTGAAAAAATGAGCAGTGATAGTGGCCATCACCTTAAATGGATATAGACAATGTTAGAGATAAAATATTAAAGTTTTCTCTGTCAATGCGGTAAATACATTTGAGAATGAGAAAATAACTTTTTAAAAACATTGCTTTTTAAACAAAGTTTCGTGGTCATTAGACCTTGATTAAAATTCGAACTTTACCAAATATTTACTAGGTCACCTTGTAAGAGTCTTTGAAGCCTCATTTTTTTTTTTTTTACTTGTAAAATGGGGGTTTTGTGAACAAAAATCAAGATAGCAACTGTACAGTATTCAGCACTGTGTTTGACAGGTAAGTGATTCTTGAAAATATTAGGTCAATTTTTACATACTCACATGTCCAGCCCTCCCAATGGGGAATAATTTATATCAGAGAAAAATATATAATTTATTCAAATTAAACTTAAATTAGTTCTGTAAGTATTCTCTCCTTCAAATCTTGGGGACCAAGTCTTTTTTGTTGTTCTGGCTTTAAATTTCATTCAATTCCTTGGGCAGAAGCTTTGGAAACTTAAAATAGCTTATTATGTTCTTTATGGAGTAACACGGGTACATTTCAGCATGTAGGCTCTAGTCAGAGAGACTTAAAAAATTAAATTTTCCTAAAACTGGAAAGGAACCAAACCTTACAAACATGGTTCTGAACAACGGCCATTGTAGTAATAGAGTTCCAGGAAAACAATAGAGACCACATTTTCAAAAACTCATTTCATGGCTGATTCCAGAGCGAGGTAGAGGAGGTACAATATAAGCTTGGAACATCTTTTTATACTACACATACTGTATATCTGGTACACTATTTCCATATAGGTAACATTATAAATATGTAAAAGCTGTGTATTTCTGGCTTCATCATTTGCCAACTCTGAGACCTCAAGAAAGTCACCTCCCATAGGGTTTCCATCTTTTATTTGTACAGTTGGACCGACCACAGCTCATCCCTCACGGTGTTGTTGTGAAGATTGTGTGGGACTGTACGTGGACACCTGGCTCCCCATAACTGATCATTGTTACCATAACCCAGAATTTCTCTTGTGATCAAGGCATTGTGTGGGGGGTGTCATGTGATGAGCTTTATCTTTTCTGAGCATTGATCATCACCAAGAACATGGGTTTTTACTTCTTTGCATAGTCCTGTTCCCTAGTGTGGCTACTGCCATTACTCAGTGTTCCAGTTACTCACCTGCGGGGCAACTTGCCCTTCATAGTCCTCGCAGGAGGGCACTTTCCTGCCAAGTCTGGGAAAGGACCTGCTAAGTAGAAGCCAGACCAGCCACAGAGAGCCAGTGCGTGGCTTGGGAAGGCCGTCACTCTCAGGAAGAATGACTTTTTGTGTGTTGTTCAGAAGCATCAAATAATCACTTGAGCTGAGATGAGAGGCACTATGAGCTTTCACAAAGACAGGCAAGCCAAGAACCTAAGAAGTAATACGGAATAGAGAGAAATTCAGATTTATATTCAAATTATTATTACCATCCTGCTCCTAATGAATAGAATACCCTTTCTCTAGTCAGCACTAGTTTATGGTACCAGAAGGTGAATCACGTGCTTGAACAGGAAAACCCAATGCCCCCATGAATCCCCACCATATACAGAGAGGGATGAGAACCAAGACCTGAGGCTTTCAGAAGGAGAATAAGACCAGAAAAGGGAGCAAAGAATTTACAAAGGTGGAAGTGGCTACTTTAAGTAGCAGAAAAAGTGACTCAGAAAAAAACACAGTTTTTAATCCTCTCTCCCAACCTGTCACAAGTTAAGGTTGTTTTATTTTCTTAACAAAAGAAAATATTTTAAATTGGTCAGAGAAAGAAAAAAGGAATAATTATTTATTAAAGGCTCTAAGAACAAGTTTCATAAGAGAGAGTTAGACACTATGAGCCAACCATAGCAGCAATCTTTCTAAGAAATAAATTTAGGGCACAAAAATGTACCATTATGACTCTAATCCAGAAAAAAAAATGAAGATGAGTTTTCGTTCATTTTTCATCCAAATCCTTTGGGCCCCTGTCACATTATTTGCTACCTGCCAAGTACTGGAGACTTGGATCTCCAGTGACAATCTCTCTCTTTCCCTCACTCAAATGCAGGGCAAAACAAAAACAAAAACAAACAAACAAAAGAAAAACCAGGAAAATCAAAGTACTCTCTTCCATAAATAGCTTTATTTCCAAATGAACTTTCTCTGTGCTTCATTTCTCGTGGGAACACCTACTAGGCCTCATTCTGAATAATTTTGGAGTAATCTTGTACCACATTCTTGCCTTTCAGAGAGGCACCTAAGGAATTCCTCTGTGCTCCTTTTAGGCAAAAAGATAATACACATTTGTAAGAAGCTTCTGCATTTTCTTCTTTGGTCTCTGATACTCCTGTCCTAATAACTTGTAATTACTTTGCCTTTGAAGAGTGAGAGAAGGTGCTGTTCAGAGCACAGTCCCTTTTTTTCTGGGTCGCTATCTGGCATCTCTCTCATCTACATTTATAAAAAGCAGAATAGATACTAACTAAATCCCATTTTTTCAGATAACTCTATTGAGTAAACTGATAAAGATGTTATCAGTGGGCCTGTTGTCATGTTTGATCAAGTCCTTTACAGAGCTATATAATCTCTCATAAAACCTGCTTGAATGGTATAGTTCAGAGAAATCTTTGAACAGTACTGTTTTGTTTTCTAGAATCAAGGGGGGTAGAGGAGATAGGGGGATTTCTTGAGAGGCTCCTGTTACTCACGTGGAGTGATGCTTAAATGGTTTGTTTTAGGAAAAAAAAAAACAACTCTCTTCTCATCTTTTACTGTCTTGCTATAAAATCCCACTCAAGGTACAAAATGGAACATATTTTCACTTATTACTAGGGTGAAAAGAATGAGCCACTTCAAAATCACAGTTTTTTAAGGTTGAAATTTATTAAATGTCTATTATTTGTAGGGGACCATACCAAATATCCTACATGAATTATCTCATTTGATGCCTATGACAATGCAGGATGTTAATTCTGCTTTGGAGGTAAGGAAATTGAGGGCTGGGCAGACTCATCCAAGGTCACACAGCAGATACCTCTGAGCGTAAGAGGGGAACAGGGAAAGGAGGAAGGAGAAATAAAGCAGCTCTGTGTGGAGATGAAGTTCTGTGTATTTATGTCAGTTAGGGCTCTCATGGGAAACACACCCCCAGTAGGAGAATTCAGTGAGCTTTATTTACTGAGGGACTACCAATGTTTGGGTGGCTACAGAGGCATGGGGCTGCTGGCAGCTGAGCTTTTACCCTTCCTAAACCTGAGGGAGGAGGATGAGGGGAGAGAGGCCTGCGGAGTCACAGAGTGATGGAGAATGACATTCTTTGAAAAGATGGACGACCTTCAGTCTGAACCAGCAGCCACCCTGAGGCCACCTTGCTGGCACAGAGTCACGACCTCGCTCTTCCCAGCTAGCCCATCAGCAGAACCTTCCTGCAGTCCGCAGGCCACGGAGGCCCTGCTCACACCACCCTGACTCAGCCTCTCAAGCAGCCTGTGGTGGGTACAGGGCCCCAAGATCTATTCCCGTTTTCACCCAGAGCCCCCAGTACTCCCCATCAGTTTCAACCGCACTGGGCTCCCTGGCTCCTGCCTCGTGGCTCCTGTCCCTTTCACACAGGGATCCTTGTCTCTCTTGGTCTCATTTAGAGGGACAGAGCTAACCTGGAGTGATGACAGAGAAGGGGCCTGTTTCCAGGGCATGTGCAGTGGAGCTAAATCTGGATGAAAAGGAGTAGCAACATCGGGAGACTGAGGCAGGGTGGGCTGAGAGTGGGGTGGGCCATGGAGACCATCACTGTCCACCTTGTTTGGATATTTGACACTTGAATAAAGTCCTGGGCCATTTACTCCTGCTTTTGGCCATCAGATATTCCTACCATTTCCCCATAAATAGAACTTTATTGGGTGGACAATCAGGAGGCTGTCCCACACACCTTTACTCCTCCACTTAGGGATTATTTCATTGATTTATCCATTCACTGTCATTCATTTATCCATTCAATCAGCACGTGTTATGAGCATGTATCACTTACTATTTGCACAAAGATCATTGTAATATGATCTATCTTTAAAGCATTTGCAAGCTACAAATAAAATTTTAATGATCCTCACAAATAATTTTAATATTTAAAAAAGTGGGAAAACCCATGCAGATGGGATAGACAAAACGTATTAACTGTTGAAAAAACAAGGAGGTTATTTTTAATCCTCATATCAGAAGTTCAAAGTTCAAGTTCTTCTCTTGTGGAGAATTGCCTAGCACCGTCTTCCTAGAAACTTGGAGTAATTCTGCCCTAGACTTAACTGTCGACTCTGAATTCCTCTAGAAAGTGATGCTCTGATGGACAGAGTCCGATATCAGACGATACAGTGACTTCCACCATTCATGAGCTGGCTCTTGCGTTTACCTCTGCTTTCACCATTATATTTCCGTCCAAGGCTTCCTTCTGGCTTCTGTATTCTTTCAGGGACTGGGTGGGTTCCAGCCAGTCAATAGTCGACCAGAGATGGTGTCAGCTGCTGATGAGGAGTAGGAGACTTAAGCAAGTTAAGTGATGTCCCCATGCTGCACAGCAAGCCAAGGCTAAGACAAAGCCACAGGTCCCCAGTGCACACTCCATCATCCCACTCTCACTCAAAACTAGATAAGATGAAGCTAGATACAGGAAAGCTAATCTTCCCTCTGATTAAGTTAAGACAAGTCCATAATGAAAATTGATGCCCAGCGCTTTCCAGGCACTGTCCCTTCTCTTTCTCTCTTAAAACCTCCAGGAAACTGCTCACTGCATTTGAGAAATGAGTCTCTGCATGTCTGTTTTCCTTACCCTCTTGTGAGCCCTGGGGACCACAATGTGTGTCTTATTTATGTTTGTATCTTTAGTAGAAAACTTTGCCTGATATGTCGAGGGCATGTATTCAATGCTCATGGAGGGAATGCTTGCACTCGTTCTTTCCTTTTTTAAAAATAATATTCACAAACCTTTAGTGACCAGACCCACAGCAAAAATTATTAAATGCTATTACTGGATGCCCCTTTCTCAAACAATTTCTACTAGTACTTCGTGAGAATATTAGCTCAATTCCCATTTTACAGACAAGCAAATAGAGGCTATGGCTGGTTGAACAATAACAGCTAACGCTTCTTGATCTGACACTGTGTCAGGCACCATCTGGAGCACGCTCCCGGTAATGCTTCATTTAGTCCTTATGATGACCCTATGAGAAGATGAAATTATGGTCTTCATTATTTCATATGATGAAACTGAAGCACAGAGATGTTAAATAAATTGCCCAAGGTCACAAAGCCATTAACAAGAAGGCAGGATAGGAGGACAGTTGGTTCGACTTGAGGACTCAAGTCCTTAATGGCTTCATTGTACTGTCTTTAATGACATACCAAAGACTCAGAGATAGCCAGGGACCACAAGTTTTTCCTTCTGTTAATGACTTGGCTTATGATGCTGAAAATGTCTCCATCTTTCAGAATCTGGTTTCCTCATCTCTGAGATGTTATACCAACATCCACTTCCCTAATACAGGTCTGACTTTCTCCTAGACTGCCCCCAAGCCTACACAGAAAACATATATGTATAAGCCACTCTTTGGCTTTCAAAATGCCAAAATCTCAACGGAATCATTTTATCCTCTACATTTTTAAATATACTAAGCAACTAAGCACCATTTATCCAGCCCTGGGCTCAAGAAAAATACTTTTTCAATGTTTGAGAGTCAGAGTAACATTGGGAAAAAAACTAAGGGTATAAAATTGTCTTTTTTTACCTCTTAATATCTGTGTGACCTTGGGTACTTCATGTCAGTTCTATGTATTTGATATTCATCATCTGCAAAATAATAACAGTGACAACAATAATAATTATCAATGAATTATTTTAAAAATGAGAGAATGATACACAGCTTTTTAAAACAATAAGAACCAATTAAATGCTAACTTATGATTACTATTTATACAGATTCAGTTAGTTCAACCTGTTAGAACACAGGCAAAATTCCAAAGGTTTAACTGAGTAAGTAACCTAAGTAGTGGATGGCAGTCTGTATCCTCAGATTGTTCATTTACTGGTCAATGTGCAGATACGGGGTTTACAGGACATAGGAGAAAGACCTCACACTCTGGAATGAAATACTGTTATGTGGCCTTGGGCAAGAGGTTTCACATTTCTAAATATCCATGGATGTTTACGCTAAGGGGTTAAATAACTTTCAGCATTGTCATGGTCGTAGAAGGTGATGCCCAAAATACAGTGTCTGGCTCAGGTTAGGACTGCATAAATATATATTTTCTTCCTCACTTTGGATAGAACTGTTTTCATGAGTGAAGAGATCTCAAGCAACTTTTGAAATTCCAAGTTGAATAGAGTATCATTATTAACAAATAACACTACTAGCCTTCCTCTCCCCTCCTTTGCCAACACTCTAATTGTTTCATTGATTTCAGACTCCATTTGTGAGATGGGAATGCCCCATGAGAAAGCCTCAACACAATGCTGCTTCCTCACAAAATAAAGACATGCCTATTTGATTGAAGGAGAGAGTACATTTACTAGCTCCTGATGGAAGCCAACTTGTCTCCTCTCATATGGACCATCAATGTAAATGTGTATCTCTTTTATAACTTACATAAAAACTAGCTTTATGCTTGAAATAATAGCATTAGAATAGCTTTAGGGAGCCAGAAGTCCTGGTTTTAATTTTACTTTGACAACTCTTATTCCTGATACCATCGGAAAATCTTTATCATTTCATGAGCCTCAGTCTACTCATCTACAAAATGGGGATTAAATGGGTCAAAATATGTAAAAGTTTATAACATAATAACTCATACATAGTAGGAAGTTTATAAATGTACATTTTCTATCATCTTCCCCCGTAAGACCATACTTTAAATTTTACATAACTATATAGATCCCATAATGACTAGCAATATGCCCTGCACAAAATATGTTCTTGAGAAATGTTTATGAAATTAAACTAAATTTAAAATATATACAGATAATACAAATGTTTTTAATACATCATTATTTTAAATTATAAAAAATACAAGCTTAAGTCCTATAATTAATTTTATATATTTTGAATTTTATGTATTATAATTATAACTAAAAATCCACAGTGCTCAAACTTTTGTTGTTGTTGTTGTTGGTTGGTTCATTTTGTTTTTCAGCCAATCTCACGTGAGGCCACAGAGTGTCAAGGAAAGAATAAACAATTTGGAGCCAAAGTTGAATTTAAATTTAGCATATTTCATTGGCTCAAAGATACCATTAATTATGAGATGAACATATACAATTGTTACAAAGACTATACTGCCAATACACTAAGGCATGATTGCTAATGCATTAAGTGCACAATGAATACTTATTTCAGAGAAGTTAATATGGAAGAAAACATGACCCAATGAAATGTTATGTAACTTACTTGATCCCCATTTTCTCCATCAGAAAAATAAGTCTAACAATAATAACTAAGAGGATCTTGAAAGAATCACATGAAGAAAGGGTATGACAGTCCACTTCAAATTCTAAAACACGGAAAATATTGTTTATAGACAACAATCTCACTTGATGAGAAGCTCAGTTTGGAGATATGTAATGTCTTCTATCTTCCTGATCTATTTTTCCTTGGTTGTTTTTGTAATGCCATGACCAAGAAGTAACAGGTTTTGTGTCTGTTTCACTGTAAAATGACAACATATAATCATGATAGATCACCTGAATTTGTGTTACTTTGCCTTTGGAATAAACTTCTTAAAGATTTTTTTTTCTTAATCTAGTTTCCGGTAATTATTCAAACACAAAAGTAATTGTTTAATTATTATTCAAGAAAAACTTTATATCCTATTTAGGTTACTCATTTAGAAGAACTGACCTTAGATTTTTAAACAAATCCAAAGAAAACAAATCAGAAAACAAAACCCACAAAAAAAAATCTAGAAAATTACCCAGGTCAGGGAAAGAATTGGATGATTTACATGGCAAACTAATCTTGAAATTTTTTTCTATAAGTCTGGGATATTAGATTTGAACATTTTTACAGAAACCTCAACAGGTCCATTTGACTTCAAAGTTTGGGACTGAAAATAGGAGACACACTTTCTAGGCTTCCTGATCCTCTGTGTGTCAGGAGACATACCTAAAGAATTGCATGCCATATGAGTTAAATAGTTGGATGTTGCAGATTCATTGTCTTGTGGGGTTTTGCCAATACCTCCTGATGTGACACGCAAGGGTACCAAGAAATAGTATGATTCAGCTTTGTGAGTCCCTCCTGTTTCTGATTTTGTAACTCCATTTCTGCTGCCCCTGGAAAGATGGTCATCATTTGGTAAATTTGATTCATTTTTGGAGGTTCAATGAGCAAAGGAAATGCAAATGGTTTACAACTTACAAGGACACACAGTACCACAGAATGCCACAACAAAGGCATTAACAAAGTCATTGTGACTTTTGACAGGGATAAGTTTTAAAACTTAGGAGACAGCAAGGTGCTGGGCACATTCTACCATGTGTTCCTGGACTCTTCCAGGTTTGTCTCCTGAATAACTCCGATAATTCAAAGTACCTTAAGCTTACTTCCCCTCATTCTCAAGCCTTTAAGTAGGGTGTTTTCTTTATCAAGAACATCTTCCTCAGTGCTTTCATGTTAAAATCCTAAATATGCTTTAAATTTCAAACTCATTTTTCTTTCTTCCATAAAACCTTCTTGTCTCCATGCAACCTCTATCCCATAAAGCATTCCATTTAACATGTCCTTGATACATCCAGAATAGCTCTTATCATAGTTGCTCAGGGATTTAGGGCTATGTTTCTCTTATAGCTTTAAATTTCTCTGTTTTATTTATAGTTATAATCCTAGGGCTTATGTACAGATTTATTCAATATTTGTTGGCTAATTTTGATTCTCTTTTGCAATTGGGATGAGGAAAGAGACTGTAAATGAATGTCATAAAGCAATAGTTTTCATGGAATAGGTGATGTTCACTGGGCTGCTACCTTCCCTTGCCCAACTACCTCCTAGTCCAACTAACTCCATGCCTCTATTCCTGTTAAAGAAAAAGAATAGCAAAATCCAAAAAAGTGAGGGTGATATTATAAAAGAGAGACCATTAAATCTGCAAACCTCATGCTTTGTTCTTATTTACAATGCACTTAAAACATACCTCAATTTTCTGCATGTTAGGTTTGGCCATGCTGTAGCTGAGAGCTGTTGCCATCAGCCCATGCTCAAAGAATTTCCCACAGAAATTGTTTCAAACTTCCCCCACGTTCTCCTAGTCACAAAACACCCTCTTGTCTTCAGAAAATCACTTCCTGTTTTATCAATCTATGGCAGCATTTCTCAGCATTGCACTACTGACATCATGAATCAGATAATACTTGGTTTTGCGGGCTGCATGTGCATTGTAAAATGTTTAGCAGCATCTTTGATTTCTACCCACTAGATACCAGTAACAATCTCATGGCAATCAAAAGTATCTCCATACATTGCCTAATCTCCACTGGGAGAGAAGAGATCCCTCCAGTTTTAGAGTAACGAGTTTATAGAGACTCCTCTGGCTAAGCCTCCTCAACTTACATAACTGAGACTCTTAAAATAGGAGAGATGAAAGGAGCCACAGAGATTCACTGGTGCAATCACATATTACAGATAAGCCTATAACAGCTAAGCGTTTTCCCCAAATAGACTAACAGTGCAAGACCAATGCATCTAAAATATCAGCGTGACTGTGTCCTTCTAGTATTGAAAATTCTTCACTGGCTCTTCGTACCTCACAAGAGAATATCATAAAGTCCCTTTTATTGATTCACAGTGTCTTCTCTTGTGGTTCTACCTGTCCAGCTTCATAGCTTCCTCAAGCTACTTGCAGAGAGTGGAATGTAGTGTGCTCTCTCACTCATTGGCATGAGATGTTCCCGGCAAACATCTCTGTCCCTCAGTGTCATATTTTGACATTTCTCTGCATATTTGTCAGCTTCTCACCATGAGAATGTAAGATCCATAAGGGCAAATGTCTGGTCTGCCTTCCTTATAATTTCCTTACCAGCACCTTACTCCACAAAGTTGGTAGAAAAATGACTGGAAGCCTCTATATTTTGGCTAATATTTATCTACCTGAAATGCCCCTTAGAAATTCAGTCCAACCTCATCAAAGAGCACACAAAGACACAAATATTCTCCTCTTTTATCAGAATGGATCCTGTGAGTTTCTCCTAAAAACCTTAATGGCTGGGTTGTTCACCTGTCAGTCAGCCAGATGCTCATTCTCAACACCATTGATTTCTAAGAGCAAGGACCAAACGGCACCACACTTGTAACCTTAGTGTTTAGTGCCAGTGTTTGGCTCATATTAAATATTTCATTTAAAATGGATGTCTGTATCCCTTACTTCTTCCTTTTCTTTTTTGAGTACAACAGAAGTCGTGTCTCATCCTTCTGGGTATTTTTCATAGTGCGTAGCACAATACCTGGCAAAGAGTAAACAATTACTTAACATGCTACATCTGTTTCTTCTTCGTCATTGCTTAAAGGTTTTGGGGAGTGCTAGACCGGAAGTTTCAGGTAAGTTTTCTCAGGAATAGCATACATCGTTCATTGGTTTCAGGGTGCTTAGCCACTGTGACCAACACTGCCAGTGCCCTGCACAGACTCTCTTAAGTCCCTCTCACTGCTTTAGTATTTGCCGTTCCCAGCTTCAGGGTGTTTCTGAATGCAAGGTCTGTACCTGCAACTCTTTATTGAGAACTGCCCTTAGCTACCAAGGGCCTTAATACCTTTGTGCTGCTATAAAGGAATACCTGAGGCTGGGTAATTTACAAATTTAAGAGATCTATTTGGCTCGTAATTCTGCAGGTTATCCAAAAAGCACAGGGTCACCATCTGCTTCTGATGAGGTCCTCAGCAAGCTTCCAGTCATGGTGGAAGAGGGAGGGGAGCCTGCATGTGCAGAGACCACATGTAGAGAGATAGGAAGCAAGACGGAGAAGGGGGAGGTGCAGGCTCTTATAACAACCAGCTCCCATGGGAACTAATAAAGCAAGAACTCACTCAGTGTTTTCAGAGGACATTAATCTGTTCATGAGGCATCCATCCCCATGACCAAACACCTTCCATTATGTCTCACCTCTAACATCAGGGAATAGATTCCAACATGAGATTTGGAAGCGTCAAACATTTAAACTATATCATGGAGTCTCGTTAACTACTGGTGCAGGAAAGGGGACATTCTTGGAGGGCCCCACACCCACTCCCAATTCCTGCATCCAAGCATAGGGGAACACAGAAGCTCAACTGCCTCACCTCAGGTTCAAACACCAGGACCACAACTTACACTCGCACTCCCTTCTGGGCTGGACTGAAGCAACCCTCTGGGCACTTTGCCTGAAATTACACGCTGGCCTTGTTTCTTTCCCCTTCCTCTCTTCCCCCCCTCCCCCAATTCCTCATTTGTTTCCCTTGGAAGCAATTTCTTTATAAATCATTGACACAGAAACTCTTATCTCAGGGTCTGCTTCTGACAGCAAACCCAGGACAACATCTTCCTCTCTCCTAATTGTTAACCAGCAGGGGAGGGAGTGAGGAGCATATCTGAATCACTTGAGGACATGACTGGGTACATAATTTGTGAGGCTGTCTTAGTCCATTCAGCTGCTATAACAAAAGCCCATGAGCTGGGTGGGTTATAAACAGCAGAAATTTACTTCTCATCGTTCTGGAGGCAGGGGAGTCCAAGATCAAGGTGCCAGCCAATCCGGTGTCTGAGGAGGCACCTTCTTGCTGTGTCCTTGTGTGATGAAAGGGGAAAGGGTAGCCTCTTTTCTAGGGGCTCTAATCCTATCCATTAAGACTGCCATGATGCCTTAATCACCTCCCAAAGGCCTTACCTCCTAACACCAACATTATGGGGATTAGAATTTCAACATATGTGTTTTGGGGGATGTAAACATTCAGACCATAGCAGGAGCTGAGTGTGTCTGAAAATCTGGGTCTCTTGTTCTTGTTATGAATTTCAAGATCAGCAACAGCAGAGCATTGATCTAAGTGTGGTTTCCTTCTGGGCCTGGGTACTTGTGTGACTGCCCAGATTGCATGCCCATGAGGTCAGCCCTACCTAATAGACTTCGTCAATCTCCCATATCCAGCTACTCTTCCACAACCACCAACAACCAATAACACATGTGCACAGCCTTTGTATGGATGCTTTTTCCTCTCTCTAAACAGCATTTATTTAAAGTATTATCGTATAAAAATAGCTGTAAAAAATGGAAGACATATGGGGAAATTTTAAAATATCAATAGCTTCAGCAAAATGATCTATGACACATGAGGGAGCTTTAAGATTCATTGCCTGTGGGCAAAATTCTGGACACATAGTAGTCACTCAATAAATGCTCATTGATTGGCTGATAAGGTTTCAAATATTTGACATTTTTAATTGGTTTCCTTTGCACTTGGCAGTATTAGAAACACATAGGATTGGAATATATGAAAGTTAGAAAGGACCGAGGACCTCAGTAACCATAATTCAAAAATCTGATTTTGCGGATCTGAGACTAATATATTTTAATGATTTCCCTACGGTCATATATCTGAGATACAGTAACAAAGAATTATGTTGCTCGTCATTTTTTAAGAGCCATAGGGTATAAGTTATAATTGTTTATGGGATTCTTATTAATATAAACTTAAGAATTACGAAAGGGACAGTGAAGCTCTGTTAAAAGACAAGTTTGAAAGTGGACTATTTACCTATAGCCATACAACAATGAGTTACTACAAAATTTAGCTGCTGAATACAACACACATTTAGTCTGAAGAAAGAATTTAGACATGCTGGGATGGGAGTACAGAGAAATTCTATGTGAAATGGGTGAGGTCTCTAGATAAAGAAACTCAGAGTTCATGTGAAGAGAAAATCCCCTGCTTCAGATAAAGAACTAGATCTTAACTGTGGGCAATTTGGAATAAAATGAATGCCTGTGAAAGTCACATAATCCATGGTATTACTTTCAGGAGGTAAGTATCAGCTCTGTGCATGAGGAATTGAAGAGAAGAGGGAAGTGCTATGATTAAAGACGCCCTGCAAAAATTATTGGTGAGAGGAATGAAGGTATAAACTAAAGACACAGCAATGGATAGGAGAGGACCAATGTGGGAGCTAACATGGAGGCAGAATGGGTCAGACTTGGCAGTGGGTTGACTAGAGGCTTGGCAGTAGCCAGGAAGAAAGAAGGGAAGTTAAAATGAACTGCAGGTGTTACAGCCATGAAATGAAATAGCATCTCAGCTCCCAGCAAACAAGGCCCATTCTTCTTACAAAACCCCTTACAGATTCCTATACTTCCTCTAAAGAACATTTGCTTGAGATAAGGTAGCAGATAAGTTGTTCCTAGGAAGTACAGCAAGTGCAAGAAGGACAAGCTAAGGTTTTTGAGCCAATCTTTTTGGTATTGATGAGAATACTGAATTCTGGTTTCAGGAGCTCAATCATTGGAGCTTCATTTACAGATTCAGGGGCCAGGGTAGATCTATTGGTGATCTAGACAAGAGCTGTCCTGTCAGAGGGGTAGTAAAATTATGTGAAAAGACAAGTGCAGGACATACTGGTTACCTAAAGCCCCATAACCAATTACCCCAAATCTTAGAAGCTTAAAACAACACACAATGCCTGAGGGCCAAGAGTCAGGGAGTGACTTAGCAGGTGCTCTGGCCCAGAGTCTTTCACAGGCTGAGTCAAGCAGTCCTGTGAAGGCTTTACCTGTGATTCCAAGGAGCTAATTCATATGGCTGGAGGCTGGAGGCCTCAGTTGTTTGGCATGTGAGCCTCTCCACAGGGCAACTGTCTTCCATGAATCAAGTGATAAAAATGGGAGAGAAAGAGAGAGCCGGAGAGTGAGACAAAGAAAGTAAGTGAAACAGAAAGGCAGAAAGAGAAAGGCAGACAGAGAGAGAAAAAAAAGAGAGAGAAAAGAGAGAGACAGACAGACAGAGATGGAAGAGATGCAGAGACAAGCACATACCAGAGGGAGATCAAGCAGGAAGCTGATGAAACTTTTACGACCTATCTCCAAAGTCAGACACAATCATTCCTCCTTATTTTGCTACAAATAAGTCCATCCCACACTCAAGAAGAGGGAAATTAAACTCTACCTCTTGAAACAAGAGTATCTTAAAATGTAGAAATATATTTTTAAAACCACCACAATGGGTGAGCTGGACTGCAAATGAAAAAGTGTCAGGAAGATGGAGAAGACTCTGGAAAGAGAAAAAGGAGGAAAATTAGGATTAATAGATCCCTTGGCAAACACAGACAGAAGAGGGGAGTACAAATCCCTCTATACATAGCTCTGATGCCGTGTTGAGCTTAATACCTTATTGCTGCAAGAAAGAAGTGGAGAGTTCCATGCCAACATGTATTTGCCAGGTATGTGAACCAATAGCCAAGTGCCTTATCTTCCTATACAATTAGGTGATATTTCAGCTGACCCATTTTTTAAAAAAAATTTCCCTCCCCCAAATTGCTACAGAACCATACTCCATTATCATATAATAAGAAAATGGCTTAGGTATTTCTTTCTCAAATCTGTTTAAATAGACAAGTTGCAAAAACAAACATGGCAACAACCTGGGCTCTTGTAAGTGCCTGCCATTTCCCGGGCTACCGGGCTTGTGCATCCTCTTCAATGCTCATCTTGCAGACTTGTTCCTGCAAGGGGCTGCTATGTCTGCATCTGCAGCGGCTCATTGATTCTGTTCTTTTGGCCAAGAACAACTGATGGACATGCAAAATACATGCTTGGGTGACTAATAAATAACCACGCGCAATGTCTTGGCTCCCAAATGAATTCCCATAACTCATTTAACCTTGGATGCTTGGCCAAGACAGTATGTTCTTATTGTTTCCCCTACTTTTCCAGGTATAACAAAAGTTAAGACATAAATAACAATTGTAAAGGATTTATAGCTAAAACATCTCAGATGTTTGTTGTATTTGTCACTGGCTGGAAGAAATGGAAGACACTCTGAGGTAGTGGATGAAGCCCTAGATTTCAGTCCAAAGCCCTGGATTGACAACTGGCTTGGTGGCCACTTAAGTGAAAATTCTGGGAAGGTTGATCCTTGGGAGCATGAGATGAGTGCTCTTTTTTGCTTGTCCATTGGTAGACTTTGGTTGGCAGTTGCCAGTTCGGTAACAACCTCCCTTTTACAGATCCTCTGGCAGCGGGTGCATTTCAGTTTCAACCGGTTCTGCCTCGGTAGCAAGCTGTGGAGGAGTTTCTCCTCACTTAAACCTCCAGGGATTATTCAATTATTTGTTTATTTATTTTGGCACCCACATATTAATCTGACTCTTAGTTTGCAATATCTTCTGCCAAGAATCGGATTAGAAGCAACAATCCCTTGGGCTTTAGTCAAATGTGACTTTCCCTTGAATCCATCATGTGCCTTAGAAAGGAGACTTAGCACTTCTCTCTTTACAGGAGGCTTCCCTGCTCCCCTGGCTTTCCTGTCAACCTCTTGCTCCCTGTGTTATCTTAGTCTAAGGGGTGCTACCATAAATAGGGTTCACAGAGTACTGTTCTAATATCCTGGCCATTGCCAGATTATGTGGTTCCCCCAGGGCCTTCAATATGAAGCCACTGAAAAGCATGATGGAGTAAAAATGAAGCCCCTATTTGGCTAGTCTTCACTCCATAAAAGAAAATTAAAAAAAAAAATCAGATGCATAGTGTTCAATTTGATTCCTGTGTCCTGAACACAACATTTGTCTTTAATGCCGGAGGTTTCTTAGAATGTAAAAAAACATGTTTCAGCAAAGGGAGGCCAATTTTCAAAATCACTCATTTGGCAAATGCACCAGCTTTCAAGCTGAAAAGCCCTGCTTCTGGTTCCTCACAGTTTACCTAATCCAAAAGCAGTGGTAATCATGTTAAAAAAAAAAAAAAAGTTATCAGCTCTGCCAATAGCCTTGGGCTTTGCTTGCTTCCACAGTAACATACACAAAGAGAGATGGTGACAGTGGGTTGCTTATGCAATTGAAATGCACGGCCATCCATATAGAACATGCATGCCTGTTTGAAGAGCTACCGGGCACAAAATTTATGGCACCGTTGATTTTACAACTGCACCACCCTCACTATAAATACTTTCATGGGATCAGCCAGTTTATTTCTTGGCTAATAACTGATCCATTCAAGCAGAAATGTCTGAATAAACAGTTCTACTACTACCAGATGCGGTATTTGATCAGACTATAATGAACATATCTCATTTGACTAACACTAGGATAACTGACATAATAAATTTCTCATTGTTGTATGGATTGAGTTCTTCCTAAAAAAAATTTAAAAAAAACTTGGAAGAAGACTAGCACTTTTATAATTTGGGCTGGCATTCAAAGTCTACAGGAATCTCTATAAATCTGCTTTCCAGCGTTATAAAATGATGCGTCCTCAGCATATTCTTCTCTTTCTTGATGTGGAATTGCATGTGCCTACCAGAGCAGAATCAATGAGGGATGAAAATGCTACAAGGATATCTTGCTACAGCCATTCTCTCCTAAACCATCAATTTGCAAGAGATTGACTAATTAAATCATGCCTTGGGTCTTTCTTTCAACAGGAAAATGCAGTTAGCTAATCTGAGCTCATATACTAATAATAGAAATAGGCATCTTCACATAGAAGACATTATCTGGAGTCTCACAAAATATTCTCACTTGTTTGTATTTAATGCCTAAGGTGAGCATTGCCTTTTTCCAACCTCATGTCAAACACATGTTTAACATAGAATAGTCCCTTAAGAAACTGTAGGGTCAGTGTGGACCAAAGGATGCTAATGGCTGCTGTTGGGTGGCACGGCCGGGTGTTGGTTCCCTGGGACTGTCATAACAAAATACCACAAACTGGGTGAATTGAAACAACAGAAATTTATTGCCTCATAGTTCTGGAGGGCAGATATCAGGGTATCAGCAGGGCTATGATTCCTCTGAAACCTAAAGATGAGAATCCTTCCTTCCACCTTCTCCCTCTGGTGTCGGGTGGCAGTACTTGGTGTTTCTTGGTGTACTGCTGCATCAGTCCGGTCTCTGCCTCCATTGTCTGTGGTTGTCTTCCCTCTGTGCATCTGAGTTGACACATGGCGTGCTCCTCTTTGTGTTTCCTGTTCTTAAAAGGACATTAGTCATATTGGATTAAGGGTCAATCCTACTCTGTTATGACCTCCTCTTAACTAATTATATCTGCAATAATCCTATTTTCAAATACAATCACATTCTAAGGCATTGGTGGTTAGGACATCCACATATCTTTACAAGGGAAAAAATTCAATCCATAGAAGGCTACCTATGCCCTAGCTGGTTTTGGTTTCCATTTAACAACGAGGATTGTACACAGATTTGGTGTATATCAGTCAGATGAATACCTTTGTCAGTGCTTTGTCAGAAAGAATGGCAAGCAAAGATGTCTGTATCCAGTCCTATTGGCACTAACAGATCCCAAGCAACCAAGTGCAATGTTACCCCTTCCCATTTACCCTGGGACTCTCCCAGGGAATCATCAGTGGGTTCCAGGTGGATATGGGAAGGGGCACCACTGACTGAGCAGAAGAAACTCCACCCATTGCTGTTACCTTCATGAATCATCATTCTCAGGGGATTTTGATTCAGGAATCCAGTCTAGTCTTTGCACCTAGAATTGTTTTATCTCAGAAGAGAAAATCATGCTGACTCAATTCTTCATACCCAAACCATAATCTAAGTATGTTCATTTTTCATAGAAAACCTGTGCCACAGAAGCTGGAATGTCCATTTCAGTGTGAATGTGAATTTATTTTCTGTAGGCTGAGCTATACAGGAAGTGAAATCAGAAATTGCCTTAGTGAGACTGGAAACTAAAGGAGGGAAGACAGTTGGCAGTTCAGTTATTATGTTATGAAAGTCTGGGACAGCCACCTTCTTAGATTTGTTTCATATAAAAATGGATAATAAAATAATGAGTATAGCTGACTTTTATTACACAGTTACTTTGTGTTAAGCATTGTACTAAGTATTTTTTGCACATTAACATTTTTTAGTCTTTTCAACAATGGTATGAAGTAGATGATATTATTATTATTGTTTTACAGACCAAGACACAGACAGGTGAAGTGCCTTCCTCAGTATTCACAGTTAATAAAAGGCAGCACCACAGTGAGAACTCTTATCGGCTGGTTTCCAGAAGCCAAACTCTTTTTTATTTTTTTGGAGACAGTCTCACTGTTGCCCAGGCTGCTCATTGCAACCTCTCTCACAGAAATCTCTGCTCACTGCAACCTCCGCCTCCCTGGCTCAAGTGATTCTCCTGCCTCAGCCTCCCAAGTAGCTGGGATTACAGGCACCCACCACCACGCCCAGCTAATTTTTGTATTTTTAGTAGAGATGGGGTTTCACCATGTTGGCCAGGCTAGTTTCAAACTCCTGACCTCAAAAGATCCTCCCACCTCGGCCTCCCAAACTGCTGGGATTACAGGCATGAGCTACCATGCCCATCCCCAGAAGCCAAACTCTTAATCAGCATGTTACTCTGTCTGCAGAAAGTCCCTTCCCTGGTCAGTGGTAGATTCACACTGCTGGCTGCTCCCCACTGCCAGTCTCTGATTCTACATTTCTGTGCTGATTTCATGTCCTGCACTTGACAAACACTAATTAGTTAATATCCATGATTGGTCCAAAGAGAAGTCTTACTATTCTTCTTTCTGGATTGAAAGACATTTTGTTTTTCATTTCTGTTCTGTGAAAGGAAAGTAAATCTCGGGACCCCAAACTCACTAAGCCGAATGGAAAAGTCAAGCTGGAAACTGGGTCAGGCAAACTTGCCTCCCATTTGATTCCTAAATAACATGGCTACAAAGATAAAAAGCTACATACCTCCCCCACATTTTGCCCACAGGGAAATTCCTGGTGGCCCTCAAGATCTTTACCCTAAAGCATTTCTACTAACGTTCACCATGGCAATGTAAATTGATAGCTTATCTTCACAGGTGCGGGGACATAGGACAGAACTCAGAGTCATCCTTCAGCTAACCTGAGACAAATGCATATCTGATTGTTTCCTCTGCCCTATTGTCATTGTCTACATTACCTTATATAAATATTCAGATTCCCTGAGCCAGACAAAGGCATGAATGACCATTTTCCCCATCACCTCTCACATGAAAATTGTGTATTTCCCCAGTATCCACCTTCTTTTCTTTAAATATTGAAGCCCTCAAAATCATCTTTGGAGAAAGCCATAGATTTATCTTCTAGGCACTCATCCTTAACTTTGGCAAGTAAACCTCTTAAAGTGAATGCTACTTGCTTTGGTCATTTTCTGATTTACAGTGCATGACATAAAATAGATTCTTTTGCTCAGTGACTGGTAGTAATAAGTGGCAGGAAGAAAAAATGAATTAGCATTAGAGGCCATGGAGTGACAAGGAAAGCCATGTTAGATAGGATGGTCATGGAGATGATATCTGAATTTAAACCTAAACTAAGTGAGAGGAGACATGAAAACAGCACTAGCAAAGTGCCCTGAGGTGCGCAAGGAACCACAGTGAGTGTGCCACCCAGAGCAGGAAAGAATGATAGACGGGGGCAGAGGGTAGCTGAGCCCAGGGACAGGAGCTTCTTACACATCTCAGGGGTGATGGGAATATACGGAAGGTTTTGCACAAAGACATGTTATTTGACTTATGTTTATAAATAATAATTTAGGCTATACTAAAAAATGCTTCATAGGGTCAAGAGTAAACGCAGGGTGTATTCGGTCTGTTCTCACACTGCTATAAAGAAATACCTGAAACTGGGTGGTTTATAAAGAAAAGAGGTTTAATTGGCTCATGGTTCTGCAGCCTATACAGGCTTCTGCTTCTGGGGAGGCCTCAGGAAACTTGCAATCATGGCAGAAGGCAAAGGGGAAGCTGCCACATCTTACATGGCCAAGGCAGGAGGAAGAGGGTGAAAGGGAAGGTGTCACACACTTTTAAACAACCAGGTCTTATGAGAACTCACTCACTGTCACAAATACAGCAAAGGGGAAATCCACCCCCATGATCCAATCACCTCCCACCAGGCCCTTTCTCCAACACTGGGGATTGAAATTCAACATGAGATTGGAGCAGGGACACAAATCCAAATCATATCACAGGGAGAACAGGAAAAGCCTCTTGCAATGATGGTGGCCTCCCTGGGCCTGGTTGATGTAGGAGGAACATAGACTTCACATATGTGGCAGCTGCTGGAACCACAGGGACCCTTTGACAGATATTCCATCCGTCTTCCCATTAGAAGGGCAGAACTTCGCTTCTTGGAGATCCGTCTGCTACTTGCATGAGCTCTCCCCAACAACTGGCATTGTAACACCTCCCCTCTAGTTAGGGACTCCAAACCCGTTCAGGACCAAGGGGTGGTGGCCGCCTGGCCTCCACATGAGTGTGTCTTGAACCAGAGTGTGCATCATATTTTATCCACAGGCCTCGCTGCAATGGAAGGAGCGAAGAGAAAGCCCTCATCATAACCAACAAAAAAGTCTAAGGACTTTTGAGAATGACTACTCTGGTCATCTTTGGGAATTTTCTCTGATTGTGCCATCTCCAAGCCATCCCTCCCTCCTCTGAACACCTATTTCACTTACAGATGATTAAACAAAATGTAGCATTTAGTGGTGCCCCTGTTATTTCATGTGTGTGCACTACACCTACCTGAGTGCACACACATGAAGTAGCATGGATAGCAGCAAGGTCCATTTCACCCTCATCATCCTAAAAATAATTAATATTTATCAGGCACCTACGGTATGCCAGATACTATTCTAAATGCTTTACATATATCAAATCATTTAATCCTCATGACAAAACTATGAGGTGGATACGATGATTATTCATAACTTTCTGATGATGAAGAGACTGAATTATATGAAGATTATGCCACTGGATGAAGATACCCCTCAACCCAAGCAGTTTTCCCCGGACTTCTACTCTTCCGCTGAGACACACGGCTTCTTGTGTTGACCAGCACAGCAATGAGCACTGAATGTAGAGAGATGACTAAAAGCAGATCTCTTACTTATGGGTTAACTAGCCAGTAATAAAATATTTTAACAGTGCATTCACAATTATGCTGGAAGGGGAAATACGAGAGAGTGGAAGATGAACACACTCAGAATGTGTGAACTCTGTTGCTCGGCCCCTCCAGGAGCCAGCCTGAAGACAGATCACACAGACCTGGGCTCGGACCCTTCACTCTGTCCATGGCCTCCATATTCAATCATGTACCATCACTCAGCATCCTGACCTTGGTCTGCTAATTAACTCAGCAAATGTTTATAAAGTATGCACCAGGTAGCACAGGCCTCATTGCCAACTCCCTGGGCTGTGGCTTCACTCAGGCCTGTAGCTTCTATTCTGTACCACACCTCTGGACTTCAGTTTTGTCATCTCTTCTCAGCTACAATGTGGATGCTTCCCTACGGTTATCTTATTTGAACCAGGCCACTGCCTTCCCAAGAAGGCAAATAAGTTGAGATATGGAAAGTGATTTAAAAATAAAATATAAGACTGAAAGTTCCAGTGACAAGTACACATTCCAATAAGTGGTGGTGGTGGCTAGAAGGACACACACGTCCTGCCTGCACCCAATTCTCCGGTTGTTTCTGTACACGGTGACTCTTTCAGAACTGCTCTGAATTCTATCTGTTCCTAATTCCTTACTTCCCTATAAAGCTTAAAAATAGTACATTTTCTCTCCATATTTCCTAATATACTGTGAATTAAACTTACAAAGCCAGCTAATCAATAAATAGCAATCCAACATCTCAATGCTATGTAGGCTGTGCACAAGATACAAGAAGAAAATATGTTCTTATTTTTCATATCATCTCAATTGCCTTTCAATATTAACACTATTTATTCTGCAAGCACTTATTAAGCACCCACTATTAATGATACACTATTTTGGGCAACTGAGAAACAGCAGCAAAGAAGGCAGACAAAACTTCCTGCCTTTGTGTAACTTACCATCTAAAAGAGAGACAAATGACTATGGAGAATTCTGATATATATATATATATATGAAATATACATATGAAATATATATATGAAATATACATATGAAATATATATATGAAATATACATATGAAATATATATATATGAAATATACATATGAAATATATATATGAAATATACATATGAAATATATATATGAAATATACATATGAAATATATATATGAAATATACATATGAAATATATATATGAAATATACATATGAAATATATATATGAAATATACATATGAAATATATATATGAAATATACAAATGAAATATATATATGAAATATACATATGAAAAATACATATATGGAAATATATGAAAAATATATACGGAAACATATATATGAAAAATATATACGGAAACATATATATGAAAAATATATACGGAAACATAGATATGAAATATATATATACGGAAACATAGATATGAAATATATATATACGGAAACATAGATATGAAATATATATATACGGAAACATAGATATGAAATATATATATACGGAAACATAGATATGAAATATATATATACGGAAACATAGATATGAAATATATATATACGGAAACATAGATATGAAATATATATATACGGAAACATAGATATGAAATATATATATACGGAAACATAGATATGAAATATATATATACGGAAACATAGATATGAAATATATATATACGGAAACATAGATATGAAATATATATATACGGAAACATAGATATGAAATATATATATACGGAAACATAGATATGAAATATATATATATACGGAAACATAGATATGAAATATATATATATACGGAAACATAGATATGAAATGTGTATATACGGAAACATAGATATGAAATGTGTATATACGGAAACATAGATATGAAATGTGTATATACGGAAACATAGATATGAAATGTGTATATACGGAAACATAGATATGAAATGTGTATATACGGAAACATAGATATGAAATGTGTATACACGGAAACATAGATATGAAATGTGTATATACGGAAGCATAGATATGAAATGTGTATATACGGAAGCATAGATATGAAATGTGTATATGGAAACATATACATGACACATAGGTATATGGAAACATATACATGACACACATATATGGAAACATAATATATATGACACACATATATGGAAACATAATATATATGACACACATATATATGGAAACATATATATGAAACATATAAATATGGAAATATACATATGAAACATATATATATGGAAATATACACATGAAACATATATATATGGAAATATACACATGAAACATATATATATGGAAATATACACATGAAATATATATATGGAAATATACACATGAAATATATATATATGGAAATATACACATGAAATATATATATGGAAATATACACATGAAATATATATATATGGAAATATACACATGAAATATATATATGGAAATATACACATGAAATATATATATATGGAAATATACACATGAAATATATATATATGGAAATATACACATGAAATATATATATATGGAAATATACACATGAAATATATATATGGAAATATACACATGAAATATATATATGGAAATATATACATGAAATATATATATGGAAATATATACATGAAATATATATATGGAAATATATACATGAAATATATATATGGAAATATATACATGAAATATATATATGGAAATATATACATGAAATATATATATGGAAATATATACATGAAATATATATATGGAAATATATACATGAAATATATATATGGAAATATATACATGAAATATATATATGGAAATATATACATGAAATATATATGGACATATATACATGAAATATATATATGGACATATATACATGAAATATATATATGGACATATATATATGAAATATATATATGGACATATATATATGAAATATATATATGGACATATATATATGAAATATATATATGGACATATATATGTGAAATATATATATGGACATATATATGTGAAATATATATATGGACATATATATGGAAATATATATATGGAAATATATATATATGGAAATATATATATGGAAATATATATATATGGAAATATATATATGGAAATATATATATATGGAAATATATATATGGAAATATATATATATGGAAATATATATATGGAAATATATATATATGGAAATATATATATGGAAATATATATATATGGAAATATATATATGGAAATATATATATATGGAAATATATATATGGAAATATATATATATGGAAATATATATATGGAAATATATATATATGGAAATATATATATGGAAATATATATATATGGAAATATATATATGGAAATATATATATATGGAAATATATATATGGAAATATATATATATGGAAATATATATATGGAAATATATATATATGGAAATATATATATGGAAATATATATATATGGAAATATATATATGGAAATATATATATATGGAAATATATATATGGAAATATATATATATGGAAATATATATATGGAAATATATATATATGGAAATATATATATGGAAATATATATATATGGAAATATATATATGGAAATATATATATATGGAAATATATATATGGAAATATATATATATGGAAATATATATATGGAAATATATATATATGGAAATATATATATGGAAATATATATATATGGAAATATATATATGGAAATATATATATATGGAAATATATATATGGAAATATATATATGGAAATATATATATATGGAAATATATATATGAAATATATATATATGGAAATATATATATGAAATATATATATGGAAATATATATATGAAATATATATATGGAAATATATATATGAAATATATATATATGGAAATATATATATGAAATATATATATATGGAAATATATATATGAAATATATATATGAAATATATATATATGAAATATATATATATGAAATATATATATGGAAATATATATATGAAATATATATATGGAAATATATATATGAAATATATATATATGGAAATATATATATGAAATATATATATATGGAAATATATATATGAAATATATATATGGAAATATATATATGAAATATATATATGGAAATATATATATGAAATATATATATGGAAATATATATATGAAATATATATATATGGAAATATATATATGAAATATATATATATGGAAATATATATATGAAATATATATATATGGAAATATATATATGAAATATATATATATGGAAATATATATATGAAATATATATATATGGAAATATATATATGAAATATATATATGGAAATATATATATGAAATATATATATGGAAATATATATATGAAATATATATATGGAAATATATATATGAAATATATATATATGGAAATATATAGGAAATATATATATGGAAATATATAAAGGAAATATATATATATGGAAATATATATAGGAAATATATATATATGGAAATATATATAGGAAATATATATATATGGAAATATATATAGGAAATATATATATATGGAAATATATATAGGAAATATATATATGGAAATATATATGGAAATATATATATGGAAATATATATATATGGAAATATATATATGGAAATATATATATATGGAAATATATATATGGAAATACATGTATGAAATATATATATGGAAATACATGTATGAAATATATATATATGGAAATATATATGAAATATATATATGGAAATATATATATGAAATATATATATGGAAATATATATATGAATATATATAAGAATATATATATATGAAAGAGAGTTTACTAGGACAAATTGTCTCAGAAGATTACAAGGCAAAGCCCACCATAGACTTTCTGCAAGATGAGGAAAGAGAGAAGCTGGAAGTAATTTAGGCCAAGTCTGAAAGCCTCAGAACCAGGGAAGCCGACAGTGCATCCTTCAGTCTACCGCTGAAGTCCCGAGAGCCCCTGGGGAAGCAGCTGGTGCAAGTCCCAGAATCCAAAGGCCAAAGAATCTGGAGTCTGATGTCCAAGGGCAGGAGGAGCAAAAGCAAGTGTCTGGCATGGGAAGGAAAAAGATAAACAGAAGACTCAGCAAGCTGCTCATCCCCCTTCTTCTACCTGCTCTGTTCCAGCTTCACTGGCAGCCGATTGGATAGTGCCCACCCACATTGAGGGTAGGTCTTTCTGTCCCAGTCCACTGACTAAGATGTCAACCTCCTCTGGCAGCACACTCCCAGACACACCCAGAAACAATACTTTACCAGCCATCTAGTCATCCTTCAATCCAATCAAGTTGACACCTAATATTAACCATCCCAAGTAATGTTCCACAAAGGCCCCTCTGAGAGCACAAAGGTACAGAGCTTGTCACGTGATTGTCTGGCAGAAGAACCTTCCAAACCATGAAACTGCAATTGCACCAGTCAGAACGCAGATCTGAGCTTGCATGCCGAAAAGACAGAATAAAGATGCTCCGTGGTTGGCTGTACAGTACAGCCTAGAGTATGGCAGGGAGTCAAGTTGGAAATGTAACTGGAAGCCAAATGCCGTAAGTATCTTACAGACCAGGATCAGGTATTTGGATTTCATTCTAATCGCACAGAGAAGCCAGACTGCATGGCTCTGGGACACTACTCGAGAGAGTGGTATGACGTGCGTTTGAATTTTAAAGAATTGCTCTGGCTGTTGTGTGGAGAATAGGTATGGAGAGGATACATGTCTCTATGTGGAATCAGAAGTGGGAAAATCCGAGAAGAATCCACGAGAAGAAAGAAGGAGCATCAGTAAGGGTGACTTCTAGGTAAACATAAAAGACATAAAAGAGGTACAAACACATGTTTTGTTCTTAACTCTGTTCTATCTGATTGAAAAGACACTGCCTACACCAGTAATTATAAAACTGTGTTCGATGTGCTTATAATAGATAAACATGTAATTTGTGTGATCATAACAGTGCACTGGAGGAGGTGGAAATGGATGGAGCATCACAGGAGCAAAGTTTTTGTATACAATTGAAATCAACTTTGTATTAATCCAAAGTCGATTTTATGAATTAAGATGTTAATTTTAACCCCCAGGACAACCACTAAAAAAAATTCAAAACAGCCAGGAGCAATGGCTCACACCTGTAATCCCAACACTTTGGGAGGCTGAGGCAGGAAAATCATTTGAGGCCAGGAGTTCAAGACCAGCCTGGGCAACATAGAAAGACACTATCTCTACAAAAGAAATGTATTTAAATTAGCTGGGTGTGGTGGTGCCTTCCTATACTCCCAGCTACTCAGGAAGATCAGGTGGGAGGATCCCTTGAGTCCAGGAGATCAAGACTGCAGTCTGCATTCTAGCCTGGGCAAGAAAGTGAGATGATATCTCAAAAATGAAAAAGAAAGAAAGAGAGAGAGAGAGGAAAGAAAGAAAGAAAAGGAAAGAAAGGAAAAAGAAAGAAAGAAAGAGACAGACAGAAAGAAAGAAACTCAAAAATATAATAGAAGACAAAACAAGAAAATTAAAGTGTTATACAAGAAAATATGCACTTAACATAAAATAAGTCAGGATAGTGGAGCAAAGAAGACATAAAAATAAAATGGTTCACAGAAAGAACTACAAATGAAATTAGGATGCACTTTAAGATGAATGAAGACAGAAACAGAACATAAAAACACTTCTGGGATACAGCTATAGTAGAACTGAGAGAAAAAAATGTACATGTTAATGCCTATGTTTAAAGTGAAGGAGAACGCTAATAAATATCTAAATACTCTCCTTAAAAAACTAGAAAAAGAAATGAACTGAAGATTAGAAAAACAATAGACAATGTAACAAAACCAAAAGTTGGTATTTTGAAAAGATGAACAGAATTGATAAACTAGACTGAGCAAGAAAAGAGAGAAAACCTGCAGTTCTGTAAAAGTAAAGAGATCGAATCTGTAATTAAAAACAAAACAAAGCAAAAAAAATTCCCCACAAAGAAAAACCAGGACTGGCTGGTTTTATGAGTGTTTTCCACCAAATATATATATGTGTGTATATGTATGTGTGTGAGTGTGTGTGTGTGTGTATATATATATGTATATATGTGTGTGCATATGTGTATGTATATATATACATATATGTGTGTGTATGTATATATACGTGTGTATATATACATATATGTATATATACGTGTGTGTGTATATATACATATATGTATATATACGTGTGTGTGTATATACATATATGTATATATACATATATGTGTGTGTATGTGTATATATATATAGAGAGAGAGAGAGAGAGAGAGAGAGAGGGAGACAGAATCTTGCTCTGTTGCCCAGGCTGGAGTCCAGTGGCACGATCTCAGCTCACTGCAACCTCCTCCTTCTGGGTTAAAACAATTCTGCCTCAGCCTCCTGAGTAGCTGGGATTACAGGCACCTGCCACCATGCTTGGCTAATTTTTGTATTTTTCCAACAAATATTTAAAGAAGAATTAACACCAACCCTTCACAAACTATTTCAAAAAGTAAAAAAGGAGGAAGCACTTCTCGTATTCTATGAGACCAGTATTACCCTGATACCAAGATTAGACAAAGACATCACAATAAAAGAAAATTACAGGCCAAAATTCCTAGAAAGTGTAGATGAGATGCAACAATCTACAGCGAAATACCATCAAACCAAATCTAGTAAAATACGTAAAGGATTATATACCATGACTAACTGGTATTTAACACAGGAGTGCAAGATTGGCTCAACATACCAAAGTTAATCAATGTAATAATGCACTATATTCATAGAATAAAGGAAAAATATCACATGATAATCTCAACTGATGCAGAGAAAAAAGTGACAATATTACTCATTTTCACCAGAAAAACATTCACAAGGAATTGAAGAAAACTTTCTCAACATGATAAAGAATATCTTTTAAAAAACTCAGTTAATATCCAACTTTATGGCAAAAGACTGACAGATTTTCTCCTAAATTAGAAACAAGACAAGATTTCCACTATCACCACGTATATTAAATATTTTACTGGAGGTTCCAGCTTGGACAATTAGCAAGAAAAGGAAATAAAAGTCATACATACTGAAAAAGAAAAAAAGAAAAAAAAAGTTTTGTGCAAATGGTATAATCTTTAATATAAAAATTCCTAAAGAAGCCGAAAAATTATTATAACAAATAAGTGAATTCAAGGCTGCAAAATATACGACAAATATACAGCAATAAATTATAGTTCTATACGTTAACAATTAACAGTTGAAATATGAAGTTAAAATTATTTTATTTACAACGGCATCAAAAATAAAATTATTAACATAAAAATTACTAAAGTACAAGTTTTATACACTGAAGACTACCAAAATAAATGCCTGAATTAAAGAAGACCTAAACAAATAGAAAAGTATCCCTTATTCCTGGTTTGGAAAACACAACATTGTTAAAATCCCACACTGTCTATAGATTTATTTATTTTTTATTATTATCATTATTTGAATCGGTGTCTCACTCTGTCACCCAGGCTGGAGAGCAGTGGTGCGATCTTGGCTCACTGCAACCTCTGCCTCCCGGGTTCAAGCAATTTCCCTGCCTCAGCCTCCCAAGTAGCTGGTACTATAGGCATGCACCACCACAGCCGGCTAATTTTTTTTGCATTTTAGTAGAGACAGGGTTTCATTATGTTGGCCACGCTGGTCTCAAACTCCTGACTTCAGATGAACCACCTAACTCGGCCTCCCAAAGTGCTGAGATTACAGGCATAAGCTTGTCTACAGATTTAATGCAGCCTCTATATAAATTGTATATAAATTGTAGCTGACTTTTTGTATAAATTAACAAATGAATCCTAGGATTCATATGAATATGCAAAAGACCCAGTATAGCCAGTCTTTTAGAGAATAAAGTGAAAGAACTCACATATCCAAAAGCTTAAACAATGTGGTCCTGATATGAGGATAAACAAACAATATCAATAGAATGGAATTGAGAATCCATCTATTTATGATGAATTCGTTTTTAACAAGGCATCAGAAAAACTCAGTGGGGAAAAAACAGTCCTGTTAAGAAACGATGCTAGAAAACTGAATACCCACATGTCTATTTCACACCATATAGAAAAATTAACTCCAAGCTGATCACAGACTTAACTATAGAACTAAAACTGTAAAACTCACAGCAGGAAACATAAGAGTAAAACTTGGTGATCTTGATTTAGGTAATAGTCACTTAAATATAATAGCAAAAGGTCAAGTGACTACACAAAATACAGATATATTTGACTTTATCAAAATGAAAAACTTTTGTGCTTCAAAATACAACTTCAAAAAGTGAAAAAACAATTCACAGAATGTGAGAAAAATATTTGTAAATTATGCATATGATATGAGATTGTATCCAGAACATATATGTATAATTTGTGAATATGTAAGTGTACATATATATATACAAATAAATTCTTACAACTGAACAATAAAATGACAGTCTATTTTTTAATAAAAAAGGATCTCAATACACATGTTCTCACAGAAAAACAGACAACAGCTATGGCGTAAAGGTGAAGAAGTTGGGACCCTCAAATATTGCTCATATGAAAGCAGAATGATATTTATTTGGGAAAATATGTTATCACTTCCTCAAAATATTAAACAGAGTTATCATACTACTCAGTATTCTACTCTTAGTGGAACTCCAAGAGAACTGAAAACATATGTTCACACAAACACTTACACAAAGATATTCATAACAGCATTATTCCTAATAGCCAAAAAAAGAGAAACAATCCAAATGTGAATCAACTGGTGAATAGGTAAATAAAATGCAGTATATTCATAAAATGAAAACTTTTTATTTAGCCATGGAAAGGAATGGAGTAATGTACGTGCTACAACACAACTAACTTTGAAAACGTTATGCCAAGTGAAAGGATCAAAAACAAAATGGTCACATATTATATGATTCCATTTTCTGTTTTGATTCCATTTCTATTTTATAATGTATAAATGGAATCAAAACAGAAAGTATGTTAGAGGTTGTCTGGGGTTTGGTGGAGGGAGGATGGGGAACAATTGCTTGTGAGTATGAGGTTTCTCTGGGGGGTGATGAAAATGTTTTGAAATTAAATAGTGGACTACTTTGTGAATACTATAATAAATACATTGAATTTTGATCATCAAAACAATAAATTTTAGGGGATGTAATTCATAAGTTAATGTAAATTATTGGCATTACAAAAACATAGCCTTTTATTGGCTTACAATTCTGTAAGTACAGCCATGATATGGCTGGGTTCTCTGCTTAGGGTCTCATAAGGCAAAATTCAAGGTGGTGTCAGACTGCGCTCTCCTCTGAAACTTGGGATCCTCTTCTGTGCTAGATTTTGTAGTTGGCAAAATTCAGTTGCTTGGAAAGGAATAGCACTGTGGTCACTGTGTCTTTCCTTGCTGTCAACCAGAGGCCACTCTCAGCTCCCAAGGGCCACCCACATTCCCTGCCACTTAGTCCTCTTCATTTCAACGCCAGCAATGGGCAAAATCTTCCTTGAGAAAACGCTCTCGCACGCTTCAGAACTCTTTATTCAGGATGAACCTTGTCTCTTTTGATTAGGTCAGTGCTGCCCAGGACAATCTCCCTTTTATAAGCTGGCTGTGCTATAATAACCTGCCGTCTTCATGGGAATGATATTCCATCCCATTCGCAGTCCCAGAGATTGTACCTGGTGTGTGCACATGGGGCTGATTGTCTGAGCGGGCATCTTATCCTTCTGCCAATCACAAATTGCTTGCTTAAAGCCGTGCTGGTTTTATGCTTATCCCACCCTGTTTTTCTCTTCAGTGTTGCTCTGCATACACTCTTCAGCACAGTCACACAGTCTAGCAAGGAGCAGCAACTTTAGTGAGACTCTAATGGTGTTTTTAGACTAAAAATCAAAGGCGTCGGAACCACGCCAGTCACCCTCACTCTCAGGATATGTGCAGGTCAACGCACTCAACATTCCTTCTCACATGTATTCTAGGCATCGTGCTCAATGTTAAAGCCTTCTAGGCATGCTCCTATGATTGTTCTAGAAATCTTAGTCTTATTTTCTATATTTGGAAATGCAACCCTTAGAAGAATTATGTGTGTTTATGTGTATGTGATAGAGATAACATGTGTGTGGGTGAGAAAGACAAAGATGACTGACAGAAACATTGCTTTATTGCTGCTATTGCTTCAAGCCATTCTGCTCAAAAATGGGAAATAACATGAAAATCAATAGAACATAATAAAAGTCATCACCGAAGTGAAGAAGGCTGCAGCACAGCAGGCGTATTTCCTGGAATGCTGGTAATTTCTTTCCCTGTTTTCTCTCTCTACTCTCCACAATATGCCTAGCTTCTGAAAACCCAAGGGGCGGGGTGAGCCTTAATTGCAGCCACATGGAGCCTTGGAGGGCTTGGCTTATTGACGTGGCCTCCCTGCAAGAAGCAGAGGCACTGGCCAAATGATTATAATTGACCCAGACAGCAATCACAGAACATTTTGGCTTTGCAAAGTAGTTTTATTCACCAGTCATGATATAAGATAAAAACTGTGGGCCTATGACTTGTCTTCAAAGAAATGTTCTTACCTATTTGGCAAAAGCATAGTTGGGTTAACTTTTCTCATCTATATAATATGGGGAGATGAAACTCACCCTGGTTTTATAAGTCGCATATAAAAGATATGTCTTTTTTGAAATGTGTGTTCACTTACATAAGAATCCGATTTTAATTAATAACATGTGATGCTTTTATAGGTTACAATTTTTTTTGCTATGGGACAGTCAGAAGATTTTACTTGCGATACATTGTAAAAACCCTAAAACAATTCTTTGAGATGCATTTAATCTTCATTCTTTTATAGATCAGAAAAGTAAAGCTCTCTAGATGATATGGCTACTTATGCATGCTAAAAGTTAAGTGAACTGCAAGGCCTTCAATTTGCATTGACTGCTTTTCACTTTCTGCAGCACCACTGGCCTCTGTTATTCGTCGAGACACCGACGCATTGCTTTCCCAGGAACTTTAATAAGACAATGCTGCATTTTATCAAAGAAACATTTTACAAATTTATTATTGCACATTCTTTGTGTAGTGGAAAAGACATTTATAACTAGATGTACCTTGAATCATTTTGTAATACGGAATACTAAGCGTGTGGTTCTCACTCATAGGTGGGAATTGAACAATGAAAACACTTGGACACAGGGCGGGGAACATCACACCCCGGGGCCTGTCATGGGGTGGGGGGGCAGGGGGAGGGATAGCATTAGGAGAGATACGTAAAGTAAATGATGAGTTAATGGGTGCAGCAAACCAACATGGCATATGTATACCTGTGTAACAAACCTGCACGTTGTTCATATGTACCTGAGAACTTAAAGTATTAAAAAAAAAAAAGAAAAATACTAAGCATGTGGAATGAGTGAATTCCTAACAAAACTATCCAACTGCATATAATGCACTAGTAATTGTACATTTTGTTTCTAAGGAACTATTTCAGAATCTTTTCAGACCAAGTTTTGACATAAATAAGTGTAACTGATTATCCAATAATTGTGCCAATCTTTAGAGCTTTTACTATGGCCATGAAACCAAATACCCAGATGACAATTACCTCAGTTTTTTTAAAGTGTAGCTAGACTCATTCTCTGTAGCAGCTGCTAAGAAGTCATCAAAGCTTGTTCTAAGATCCTTGATCTATCACCCGTCTTTGAACTTCAGAAAAGAGGAGAGTAGAAATTGATCAAAGCTAGAAATAGGGGAAGGCAGGGTGTGGAGTGCCTAGGAATGAACACTACATTAGCACAAGTGATGGAGATGGTCTTGGTGCCACAGGGAAAGGGCGGGTGTCTATCGAGAAAAGAAATTGGAAGCTAATTCATTCCCCCACTCCCGCATGGAAATAAGCTGCCAGCACATTCGAGAGCTAACTCATGCAGACACCTGCTTTCTTCTGAGGTGGAGCATGAAGAACTCTGAGGAGGTTCCTGGATTTCACTTGGGGTAGGGGCGTGGGTGCCTGCATTGTCGTAGAGATGCATTGTTCTTGGGTGGCTGTATTTCATTGGGAGGCTGTGGGAGGGTATGCATTTCCCTTCAAAGATGTCTCTATTCCACTGGGAGGTGCCTGCATTGTTAGAACAGTGAGAATGCCTGGTAGTTCTTGTTGGCAAGGGGAGACTCCCAGGAAACCAGCTGAACCAAAGATGGTGGATCACCCATACCAGGAACAAATGCATTATTCAATGACAGGAGGACAGGAAGAAGACAGAGGATGAGTTATACCTTAAATAAACCCACCACGAGTGCTCCAAGGTGAGCCAGCCAGCATTTTGGAACCGCACAGAAGTCACTAACCACATAGGACATTGCCCTTGCAGCACCTCTTTAGAGGAATTATAGGTAATACCCAGAAGACGTAATGTAAGATGAAACCTAAGAGCACGTTACTCCTGCTTTCCTCTGAAGGCTGCAGAGACTGAGTCAGACATAAACCGTGTGATTATGGATCATTTCAAACAAATATGTGAGACAAAAGTATTTATTTATACTAGCCTGGAATTTTTAGTAACTGAAAATGAGTTCATTTTAATGCCTGAACATGATCAAAAAGCTACTGAAACTACCCATTCAGGGATATCAGAAAGAAATAAAAAACAATGAATTGGGTTTGAAGATGGTGATGAGAGAAAAATAAACTTTCTTAACTTGCCTGTCAAGTTCAGCTCGTGCAATGTGTCAGTCACAGATAGCCATGAAGGCACGCAAATATATTTAAGTAGAGGATGCTGTAATAGTATGTGAGGAATATTGCCCTCTAGAATTGGGCTTTATTTAAAAAAGAGATATCATTCATATCTATGTCTATTGACCCTGTTCCTTCTCTTTGCCTTCCATTTCTATCTTCCCTACTCGTCCGTGTTTCATGAATCTATATTCAGTCCAGAATATTGAGTTCCTGCTATGTATTCAGCACTATATCATGGAATATACAGGAACACAAAAGCATCTGTCCACAGGAAATATGATGACAGCTTGGCTCAAAATAATGATTACTTAATAAAAATAAAAGATGCAGTCTTCTTAGTAATTTTGTTTGAAGGCTTTGGTTATAAAATGAAGAATACCAAATCTTCAAAATATTTTATGCAGTCATTTTACTGATAAAATACATTTGTGTGCATGGCCAATTGGGTTTTATTATGCAAAAAAAAAAAAAAAAAAACTGGCGATTGAAGTAACAGAAACATAAAAGGGAAAAAACATGCTTTGGTGAGTCTATGCTTCTTTAAAGGCAATAATTACTTTTTTACTAAAAAAAAAAAAATCAACATCATTACAATTGTGTATTAGAAGAAGTGTGTTCTAGGAGTTAAGAGCCCTGGGTTTTAATCTTGGCTCGCTTTAGCTATCTATTTGATCTTGAATCATTTTTCAACATCTCAGAGCCTACTTTCTCATCTGTAACCAGCAGCTCTAAACCTAAACATACTCTTTCAGATTTTCAAAGTTAGGAAAGCAGTTTAATTTCCTGTTTTGCAATCTACATATTTTAATGCTTATGTTGGGTCTTTTCCATGACAATTCCAGGAGGTAAGCAAATTCACTCATATCAAGTCTCCTACTGCATCTTTTCCAAAAGATAAACTGAATTTTAGGGTAACAGATGTTTGCTTATTATAGGAAGACAATGCTGTAAAATTCAGGCAGCTTGGTACATTTGTTTCCAAGCAGGAGAGTTTAAGACATTTTGAGTATTTGTAAAGCGTCAGTGCTTCTGGCTGGACAAGATGCGGCCTTTGTCCATTATTTTTTTCTCTTTGGCATGAGATCACCATAGCAGTGGTCATTTAGAGAAAGGTAAACTGAATAGAGGATATATGAAGGATACCTACCACTGTCAAAAATATGGCTATTTTTAATGAGGCATGATCTTTTCACTTGAAGTTGCATTTTACCAGCAGGGAAACTTTTTTCAGATTGTTATGCTCTGGGTTCTGCAGGTTAGCTAGCTAAACTCCAATGTGATTGGCATGCAGAGTCCCTTAAAACTGTCAGGCCACCTTGCAATTAGGCATAATGCCACTCTAACAGATGGCGTGAATGATGCCAGCCAGCCAATACGTATCAGCATTGAACATTCAGAGAGAATTTCCTCTTTCAGAATGTCAGAATATGGGTCTATGGCATAGCTAGCAATGAAGGATTTCACACAACACACAAATTTTAGACAGAATAATACTGCTTTTACATAGGGCTAGATATAGAACAAGAGAATCATAGGCTCAGTCTCTCAGGGGTAAGAGGCAGTTTAAAGCCAATGAATTTTAATGCCCCACATGATAATTCATTCATTCATTTATTTATTCAACAAATATTGAATATCCATAATGAGTTAGGCACTGTCTAACTATCTGCCCGGCCACTGGGCCATAACATCACCTAGCCTAGCCTTGACTAAATCCACCATCAAAGAACTCACTACTGTTACACTCAATATCCTAGTTATCCTCCACAGAATAACTTAAATACTGACCACATTCTACAGCATCCAGACCCAAATCCATTGCTCCCCTTGGAATTGGTTCTAAGCTATCAGACAATAAATGCTTTAAGTGGAGTTGCGAAATTGTTTAATGCTTTTGCTTGAAATATGAATGTAACTCATTATTCGATGTTATCACCTTCTAACTTGAATCAACTTTTATGAAACTTAACAGGCTTTGCAATTCTCTGAGAGACAACAAAAAGCCTGTAGTTTTGAAAATATCCACATTGTGACCTTGTATGGTGACATGACGTAAGAAGCAGCAATTTCTGCATCAGGTGTGGTTTACAAAAAGAATATAAATTTCCTAGCTTGGTGTCTTGGGGGAGCTATTTAGTTTTTCTGAGGCTCCGTATGCTGCAAAGTGGAGATATGACTGTAGTGGAGATATGGGTATGTGGATATGGAAAAGTGGAGATATGGAGATGTATAATTTACATCTATTCCTTTCTTTGGCAAACATATTTCATAAGGATTGTGAACAAACCAACCACCATAGGACATAATTAACTATGGAATGTGGAGAGTTCATATTCTAATAGGTGAATAGTCCATATTGCCGTTGGACTATTTGATTAATCCATAGATAAATAATCCAAATTGCTATTGGACTATTTTCTGAGCAAGTTGCTTCACCAGGGTGAAGGTCACAATGAGGATATTTTCAAAACTACAGGGTGAAGAAACTTGCTCAGAAAATATTTATGGAATAAAGGAGAAACTTAACCACAAAAGATGGAAGAAACCCTATGATTAAATGTAGGTATGTCTGTCTATGTCTGGAAAATGGTGCATCTCTGTATAGAAAAGAGAGTGAAAGAAAACTTCCTAAAAGGAAAAAAAAAAGAGGTTGAACCTATACATATATTTTAAGCCATTTGGGCTACTATAACAAAATAACAGTACTACATGTTCTCACTTATAAGTGGGAGCTGAATGATGAGAACACATAGACACACTGGGGGAAACAACACACATTGGGCCCTGTTGGAGGGTGCAGGGGTGGGAGAGGGGAGAGCATCAGGAAGAATAGTTAAGGGATGCTGGGCTTAATACCTGGGTTATGGAATGATCTAATCTGTGCAGCAAACCACCATGGCACACTTTTACCTAAGTAACAAACCTGCACATTCTGCACATGTACTCCTGAACTTAAAAGCCTGGGGAAAAAAAACTCTGGGCAATTTATAAAAAATTAAAGTTTGTTGCTCACAGTTCTGGAGGCCAGAAAGTCCAAGATCAAGGTGCTGGCAGATCCATTGTCTGGTGAGGGCCTGTTCCTCATAGATGGTGCCTTCTATGTGTCCTCACGTGGAGAAAAAGCAAAAGGGCTTTTGCAGGCCTCAACTGTAAGGACACTAGTTTCATTTATGACGATGGAGCCTCAATGACCTAATCACCTTCTAAAAGCCCCACCTCCTAATAGCACCACATTGGGTATTAAGTTTCAAGATGAATCGTGAAGGCACACAAACACTGAGACCACAGCAAGGACCATGAGCCAAGCCTAGAACAGAACTGCATGGAATGGATCAAAGGAATGATTGTGAGGAAGACTGGTCCTCAATGGAAGTTATTTCAGAATCACCAAAGATTCCTTCCAAATACCCACACTTACATTTGGCCTCCTCCTTCTGCACCTTTATGTGATATTGCTACACAATATATTAGACTATTGGAAGAGGAAAAGAGGGAATTGAACCATATTCTCCAAGGCACCCAGATGGCCCCAAAGCCATATATGCCTTTTTCTCCCCTACCTACTCTCTCCATGTAAAGCAAGGATAAAAATCATTGAAGCAAGCAAGGGTCTTCTTTTCAGTTGCTCTCTGGTCCAGACCCCATGTGTCATGCTTGATCTCCTGGAGAGGTTGAATCCTTGAGATATGAATGACATTGCGTCTGCGGTTTGATGTACAGGAAATGTTCTTCTGCAGAAAACACTGAGTATGGCAGTTTTGGTATGAGTGAGGTGGACATCAACAATGGTGATAATTCCAGCACAGGCCATTAATGAGAGTGCCTTCTCCTTTATTGTAAGCATACATGGTGCTTTTGATATTAGATGGTGTTATGCACTAAACTGTGCTCCCTACAGATTCATATGTTGAAGTCCTAAAGCCCATACCTTATTTGTGACATCATTTGAAAAGAGGGTTATTGCAGATGTAGTCAGTTAAGATGAGGTCATGCTTGGGTAATGTGGGTCCGTGGTCTAATCCTTATAAAAGGGGAACATTTGGAGACAGACACATAGACATAGATCTACAAGCCAAGGACCACCAAAGATGGCCAGCAAATCAGCAGAAGTTGAGAGGTCCAGGAACAGATTCTTCCTCAGAGCCCCCAGCAGGAACTAATCCTGCCAACACCTTGATATCAAACTTCTAGCCTCCACACTTCTGAGAAAATAAGTTTCTGTTACTTAAGCCACCAGTTTGTGGTTTTTTGTTACAGCATCTTGAGCAAACTAATATAGATGGCAAGGGAGACATTTCTATAATCAGCCAACTGGAAACAGAGGGGAATGGCAGATGCTCCATGGAAACCAAGGGGATTGCTTCAAATGTGCCATAGGGCTTCCAGTGGGATGGGAGAGATGGTGGATTTTATAGCATGAATGTAGACAGAGCCAGCAAGAAGTATTAATGAAAGTTTTGAATCCTAGTTTTACAAACTGGTTTATATAATCTTGACTTGAAGACATTTATGTTCATCTATTCTGTAATCATCCCAGGTTTCTCCCCAACCTCTCCCTCCTCTGCTGCATTTAATCAGTTTCCAAAACTCATAAAATCTGTCATGGTAACAGCCCTGTTATCTGACCCTTCTTCTCCCCTCTCACTACTCCTACCTTTTGGAGAATGTCACCCCTTCTTGCCGTGACCAGTGAAGTTGTCTCTTGTTCTCTCTGAAGTCAACCTTCCACATTCTCTCATTTGCCCTTCCAAATGCAATTGCTAATGGATGTTGAGAGCTTGCTAAAGTCTACAGAAGAGTCCAAACTCCTTAGCCTGTATACGAGACTGCTGGGATCTTTTTTGTCTCTGGAGTATGTAACGGTTAAGAACACAAGTTGTCTGAGATGAACATGCATTTCTACACTTCTTAGCTCTGTAACCTTGAGCTCTTTATGTAACCATGAGCGTTGCTCCCATTGTTATAAAATCAAATAGCGACAGTGTCTCTCTAGGTTTGATGGGCGAAGTGAGTGAGTTTATAATTTTACTATTAAAGAGCGTAACTTAAAACACAGCTGCTTAATAGATGTAGTTTATAATCATCTCATGTTTAAAATCTTTTCCCTCCCTCTTCTTCTAGCCATTCCAAAATGCTTGTATTCCCAGAATGAGCCAAGCTGTATAGTTTCTCAGACTTTTAGTGTGTGCTTCCTGGCCCTTATTTGCCTTGAAAATATTGACTGCTGTTTAGAAATTGTCTCAATTATATCTTTTTTAATGAATGTTTTCCTGAGCCCTACAGGTGGAACTGACCACACCCTGGCTGTGCCCCAGTATGTTTTTTTCTACAGACTTCTTTCTTGGCACTGAGAATTTACCACCAGAAGGGTTGGCTTATGTTAATCTCCCTTAGGGACCAAGTCTTTGAATTTGATCAGCTTTAGAAGGTTCTCATTACATACTTATTTTTAATCAATACAATTTTGAATCTATATTTTATGACCATTAATGATAAAATTACCATGTTTTGTCCTCCACAGTGATTAGCTCCAAACAGCTTGCTGAGTGGATAAATGAATGAAAAGTGCATCTGGGAAAATATTCTTATAAAGTTTGCTGTGTTCACACATAAAGTAACAGAACCAGAATAAACAGCTCCAGGCTTCCAACAGTCAAGCCAATGCCTCTGGCCCTAAATCACACACAGGCCAATGTAAAAACACACAGGAACACATTGGTTATAGAGAAACATAAAATTTAGCCACTTACAAGTATCTCACTTCTGCACCTACATTCTCCTTATTACATGGAATTCATCATCTTATCATCCTCATTACTCTTTAGAGTGTGAGAAAAATACACCAAGTTGAGTCAACATTGAATTTTATGTTTTTGCTTATATTCCAAGAGTCTCATGCATCTTTTTCCCAAAAGCCATAGAAAGAAACTAGACTTCAGGGATTATTGGCTTGTTGAAGAAGCCATCTTATCAGAATGGCCATTTCTTCAAGAGGGAAAAAAGCCGTCATCAGCCAATGCTAGTGTGCAGGTATCCTTGTCCACTCCGGGAGTACCTTAGAGGCAGATGGCAACTTAGTGATCAAATACAGTTCAGGTATTCAGGTATTAGACACAGAAATTTGTATCATTCAGACTGGATTATATCTTCCTGTAGTCCATTCTCACACTGCTAATAAAGACATATCCAAGACTGGGTAATTTATAAAGGAAAGAGGTTTAATTGACTCACAGTTTCACATGGCTGAGGAGGCCTCACAATCATGGCTGAAGATGAATGAGGAGCAAAGTCCTATCTTACATGGTGGCAGGCAAGAGAGCTTGTGCAGGGAAACTCTCATTTATAAAACCATCAGATCTCATGAGACTTATTCACAACCATGGGAGTAGTATGGGGTAAACTGCCTCCATGATTCAATTATCTCCACCTGGCCCCACCCTTGACATGTGAGGATTATTATAATTCAAGGTGAGATGTGGGTGGGAACACAGCCAAACCATATCAATTACATATTAGCATATACTTCTAATCTGTAGCACTAAGCATAATTGTAACTATTTGTAAACTTCATTTAAGGCAAGCTTATCCAACCTGGGGCCTGCAGACCACATGCAACCCAGGATGGCTTTGAATGCAGCCCAGCACAAATTCATAAACTTTCTTAAACCATTATGATATTTTTGGGAACATCACACACTGGGGCCTGTCGTGGGGTGGGCGGAGGGGGGAGGGATAGCATTAGGAGGCATACCTAATGTAAATGACAAGTTAATGGGTGCAGCGCACCAACATGGCACATGTATACATATGTAACAAACCTGCACGTTGTGCACATGTACCCTAGAACTTAAAGTATAATAATAATAAAATAATTGCTCAAGCCATGAAATAATTATATTTTTGACAGTTTTTTTTTTTTTTTTTTAGCTCATCAGCTATCATTAGTGTTAGTGTATTTTATGTGTGACCCAAGACAATTTTTCTTCTTGTGATGTGGCCCAGGGAAGCTAAAAGATTGAACACCACAGAGTTAAGGTGATGATCTCTCTGCCTGCTAAAATTCCAATTCCTAAGACAGACATGAGCTTAGATATGCTACGTACTGTAAGTATAAATACATAAAAATAACACAAATAAGTGGATTAACAAAGAAATTTGCCTCTGGACTGCATCAGGTGTGGTGGGGGTGGAGGAGGCAGTGAGCTTCTGGCATTTTTTGTTTACTCATCTCAGTTACTTCAACTAAAATTCAGTCCTTGAATGTTCATTGTGTATGTAACTCCTTTCTATATGCTAAGTAAACTCAGGACAAAGTGTTGGGTAGGCATCAATTCTAAAACAATGTTCTAGATCTTGGGATTTTCCTTTTATTCATTCTGGTTCATGGCTTATGCAAATATTATGTTAAAAAGCATACCTCAGCAACTTAATGAGAGATTAAGTAACTTTCAAGTTATTACAAATACAAATGAAAAACCATCCAAAAGGACTGAAATAAATGGTGCAGAATCTATGTTGAATTTCTATATGCTGATTATTATTCAAATAAATGTAAAGAGATACCACATCCAGAGTGCTCAGTATAGTGCCTGTCACGTATTGGCACTTAAGAATTGTTGTTTTCTTCCCCTTGCAGGAAAATATTTTAATGATCCCCTTCCCATTTCTCTTCCTTCTCTTCTTCTCATCAGTATAAGGCTTGGCTCTTCTGGAGAGTAGTGAAAAGTCTTGTTGAAGTGAGAGCCTTTGCTCTAGGGTCAAGAGCAAATACCCACTTTTTGGCAAAACATTAAGCCTAGTTTCCAGGGGCGAGACAGAGAGAGAGTTAACCTGCAGTTTATCTGTATTGACAATGATAGGTTCTGATTCAAATGCAATGTGATTGACATCTTCTATGCCACCAATGGATACAGATTTGATGACCTTGAAACTCTGTCTGCTAAGACAATTGTTGGAACTCAGAGACAAATATTTCAGTTTCAAAAGCATTACCTGCTACTCTCCATGAGCATACCTCAATTTGTGAAGTATTACCTATTTGAAGACAGAATGAGAAAAATTCTTCTCTTTGATATTTTTCTTATACTCACTGGATACTTATACATACATACATACATATATATATATATATATAATTTTAAAATAAAGACATAAAGACAAAAGAACATGAGTGTTTGTTAAAGCCTGTATCTGGCTAACAGCCTCAGAAATCAAAGCCTACACCGCTGAAAGACATAATGTAATTTAAAAATCATTTAGGAATTTAAGATGCATTTACAACAACTACAAGACCAGTGGAACTAAAAGGATTATATTTTTTATGCATTTGTGAGATGTCTGTCTGAAAATAGATAAGAAGGGCCCTCCCCCGTCTCATTTTCCCTGTAGTAGAGAAATTCCAAGCACGAACATTCAGAAAACAGTGTTGTTTTCTCCTTGGTGCTGCTTTGTGACACTTTTTTTTTAACAGTCCCAGCCAAGTACTTCTCTTGATGTAACCAACTGAACACTACAACTCTCAGAGGGAAAACAATAAACAGAAAAAGACGCATGTGTGTGTGCCGAGAGGTACTGGAGATTTCATACCACTTCCTGGATAAGTTTTTAAAAAGGAGTACAAAGGATGGCAGAAAAACTTAAAAAAAAAAAAGTAGTAGGAGATTTAAAACACGCTTGACAGCTGAGCATAGCACAATTGCTATGGCTGAAAGCTGAGTCATTGTGGATCAAGCCCATGCAACCTGGAATACAGGAAGAAAAGAACCGAGAGCTAAACAAGATGAGAGGACAGGGATTGATGACGGCTGGCAGGGATCAAAAAATCTCAATCAAAAAATGTTTGGCATTTCTGTGCAGGATATCAACTATCCGTCCATTCATTTCTCTATTCATTCATTCATTTGAAAATATACATGAGGCAATTTCTATCTTCCAGGCATAGTGTTAGGCTGTAGGGAAGAACTTAATGAGTGACACAAAAGTATCCTGCTGTCATGGGGTTTTATTTCTAATAGGAGAAGAAACATCATAAACAAGCAAACAACTGAAGACATAGGATATTGTGAGGTAGTGACAAATGCTTTAAAGTAAATAAAACAAGGTAAAGTGTTAAGGGAGACTCTGGAAACTCCCTTGAGATCACGCGATCAGGGTCAACCTGTGTAGGATAGCAGAGCCCTGAATGTTGAGAAGGGGAATGAGCCACAGGAAGGTAAATGAAAGGGGAGATGGTCCTAGGTACAGAAAAAAGGGGACACAGAGGTGCTGGGTGGGGACTGTGCCAGCAATTAGTGACACTGGGCATCATTTGGGAGACCCATGGGTTTATAAAGACCTGCATATGTAAAGATGAGACTCCAAAATGTTTACCAGATCCATACCCAAACTGATTCTGTTGGTGTTTTAATAAAAGAAAAATCGTATATGCATTTATTTAGTTTGCGTGAGTCATCCGATGATCACCTACAAAGGCAAACAACACTAGACTTATACTTTGCCTCAATGTTAAGTGCTAAAAAGCTTATCCAGCACAGCTCTAGAATTTTGGAGTAGGAAATTTGAGGTCTAAGAATTATTGTTAGTCGAATTGTTTTACATTATCATCAGATATACAAGTGCTTTGAAAAAACATCAACCTGGTATCTTTTTGGAAGATAATGTTGGCAAAAGAAATAAATTCTATTGCTGAGTATTGGGAAGTATTAGGTATTATATAAAATATATATATATAATTGGTTAAACAGAAGGTTTTCAACAGGCTTAACTTCTAGAATTTTTCCTTGAGTGAACTAAAGATCATCTCAGCAAAACATATCCTGTTGTATTGGCCACAGTAAAATCTCTATTCAACAAATGTTGTTCGTGATTGTATTAGAAGTTTAAAAGTAAGCGGTTTCAGCATGAATTTTTTTCTTGTTATATGAACATTATTGTAACAACACCATAGAAATGTATCAGGAACAGCCTTTCTTTTAGACAATATATACATTAAATTATGATCTCTGATACAAAAATATCACAAGAGTGTGTTCTAGTTACTGTGACTACGTGACAAACCACTTAAAATGTAGTGGCTTAAAGCAAAATCAACATTTATTTATTTTTCTCAAAAATCTGCCATTGGGGAGGGTCTACATGATGACACCATCTCTCTGCTTCGGCTGGAGGAGGCTGAGCTGGCTCAAGGCTGGGCACTGCAGTGGTTTTAAGGCTTGCAGACTCACAAAACTGGTGTTACTACTGGGAATACCTTGGGCTCCTCAACTTCTCCCCCTCTATGTGGCATCTCCAGTCCAGTAGCAGCAGAATGAACACTCATCATGTGAGACTTCCGGACTCCCTTTGTGCATAAGCCAAGGGAGACGTTATGGTTTGAATGCTGGTATCCTTCCAAATTCATATATTGAAACCCTACCCCACCAATGTGATGGTATTAGGAGGTGGGGCCTTTGAGAGCTAATTAGGATGAGATGAGGTTATGAGGATAGAGCCCTCATGAAAAGGATTAGTGGCCTTACAAGAGTCACAACAGAGCTTGTTACCTCTTTTGCTCTCTCCCTACCACCTGGAAACACAGCCAGAAGGTGGCCATCTGCAAGTCAGGAAGAGAGCTCTCATCAGAACCCGACCATGCTGGCTCCTGGTCTCAGACTTCCAGCTTCCAGACTGTGAAGAATAAATGATGGCCGTTTCTAAGCCACCCAGTTACAGTAATTTGTTATAGTAACCCCAACGGACCAAGATGTCAGAGAGGGAGCAGGAGGAAACCTATGTGACCTACTCTTGGAGGAAGTCAGGCAGGATTCTTTGCACCCTCTTTCATAGAATGCTCCAGAGTGTCAGCAAACATTCTGGGAAGGGTGTGAAATTCTATCTGATCAGAGCCCTGTCAAAGGCCTTACAAAACAATTTTAACATCTTTGGTGCCTGGAGGAAAATGTTAAAAGTAAAACACCCAAATGCAATGCTGACAGGTATTTCTTTTGTCATTTTACTTTTCTCAATTTTCTTAAACATCATTCTTTTTCCAACAAAAAAAGAATGAAAATTAGAAATGACACAGCTACGTAAGCTTTTCCTTAATGCCTGCTGCTAACGATTCCCCTACGCCCCTTCTCCAGTCTTTCTCTTCATGTATCCTATTTCTTTATCATCCAAATCCATGTATTTCTTAACAATAATATACAATCTACAGGCAGTTTGACATAAGCTGATATCAAGCCATGAGGAGGTAAAACACGTAATGGAAAGATGTATGTTCCCATCTGTCATTCACCAGGTGCATGAACTTGGGAAGTCTATTTAACTCCTTTGAGACTCCTTATTCATAAAAGGAAACTCAAACTGCCTAACTCACTGAAATATTGTGAGGATTAATCAGATAATTTATATACAATTGCTGGAGAATGCATACATACGAAAAGTAGGTACCCAATAAATATTGCCTGGATTTAAAGCTTTACCATGCTTCACATAGGCCAAAATGACTTCTGTATTTTTCTAGGTGATGGATCATTAATGTGGACTCAGCAGAGCAACAAATTTGAAACTAGCACAATTGTCTGTTCTTTGCATTTGTAGAAAACATACATTAAACATCAAGGCACAACACTAAAAATAGGGCAACATTTTAGCTATTATAACTCTGCACTGGAATTTCCTATTTTAGAGCAAAATGGTATACTTCCATTTACCCGGATAACATTCATCTTGTAATCACCAATTTCAAAAGGTGATAATTAATATGTAGCTTGCAACAAGCTTGACATGAGAAAAAGCACCAATTAGTCAACATGGTGCTCCAGGTACAGAATGCCAGGAGCCATGCTACATAGGGTGTGCAAAGCCCTTTGTATTCCAGCAGAACCAGACTCATTCTCACTAATGACAAGGGAGCCCATTGTGAGTTAGCAAATTTCACAAATTAGCAAGTAAGAAAAAAACATAATTAAAAGAATTAGGGACACTGAATCATGGTATGTGCAGTGTTCATTTATTTTGACAAGTATAATTTAATTTTACTTATTTATGGTAATATTTCATAGTATACTAATGAATGCACTCTTGTCTCTTTTGTAAATGTAATGAAATATTAGTAATATGAGCCTCAGTGCTGCTCTCTGTTATGAAATTTCTCCTGACAGGTGAGGTAGGACCACCAGAGTTGGGTTTGCACTGGAATGGTAATTGCATTGGTGGCATAGCGGTGTGAAAGTGAGTGAGTATTCACTGAGGGACTAACATGAAGGTGTGCAAAGTTCACTGCTAAGTGAATACACAAAATTTAAAGAGACATATTAGGTGTAATGTTTATAGTAGTCTTCTGGTACACTCTAAAACTATTTCTTCTTTGGGAAATTGGAATCACCATTTTTTAAAAAGGCATTTTTATATGCTGAGAAGCACTACTTCTTCCAGAGTCTTATTTCTATCAAAGAATCCCTCTTTCTCCAAGACAAGAAGGCCGAAAAACTTAGAAATAGTCTTTTCTGTTTCATTTTCTCCCCTACACATTCATTGACAATTCCTCACCGTTCTTTTCCTTTTTCTTTTCTTTTTTTTTAAAGACAGGGTCTCCCTCTGTCACCCAGGCTAGAGTGCAGTGGTGTGATCATGGCTCACTGAAGACTTGACCTCCTGGGCTCAGGTAATCCTTTCATCTTAGCCTCCAGAGTAGCTGGGACTACAGGCATGTGCCACCACCTTTAATGTTTTTGCATTTTTCATAGAAATGGGGTTTTACCATGTTGCCCAGACTGGTCTCAAACTCCTGGACTCAAGAGATCTGCTCACCCTGGCCTCCACAAGTGCTGGGATTATAGGACTGAGCCACTGCACCTGGCCACCTTTTTTGTTTGTTTGTTTGTTTGTTTTTAGCTTTATTGGTGTATCATTGACAAATTGAAATTTTATTTATTTAACATGTACAAGGTGTTGTTTTGATATATGTATACATTTTGAAATATCCCCACAACCCAGCTAATTAATACATCTATTGCCTCACCTAGTAACCAGTGGATAGGGCTGTATGCTAGTAGGACAGACACTTTCTATGGTGTCTGAAAATCATATATCCACTCTCTTCCCATGTTAACTTTCTGGACTTGACTTGTTTCTGGATCTCTCATATCTCTCTACATGCTTGCTCCAAGTCTACCTTCCTAGTTTTCTTCTTGTTTGCTTTAAATTTTATTATTGACCAGTATTATATAGTTATATCTTGCTACTGTTATTCTCACTGCATGTAGACTTGGTTTTTAGCTGTTCTGGAGTGTTTCTGACTTACCTTCATCCCAGCCCTGACATTCCTCTTGAGCTCTGGGCACTGGTGGGTGGTTAACTAGCCCACTCCTCCTGAGTGTCTCATTGGTGTCTCAAACTGAAATTGACTCACACTGAAATCATGATGTCATCTCTAAACAGTGTCTTTTTTTTTCCTGTATTCCTTGGTTTAACAACCAGCATCATTTCCATGTAAGGTAGCCAAAGCAGACTCCAACTCCCCTAACTCCAGCGACCTGCTCAGCCCCATTTATGTGCTTCTTCCATAACTTGAGAGTCTATCATCACTGTTTAGCCCAGTCCTCCAGTGCCTCTTTTCTTTTTCTTTAGAGTCCTCTCAGCTTGTCGGATTCTTTCCTCCCATGAAGTCCATCCTTTCACACAGCCATCGAAGGGCACTAGCTCAGTCTCAAGGTTCCTCTCGAAGCTTCTCAGTTGAAATCTTCAACAGCTCCTCAAGTCCTTGAGTAAAAGCCCAAGTTTTTGCTGTAGAATGAGAAGTCCTTCATGATCTTCTAAATTCTGTTTTTCTCCCACTTCAATTCCCACTATTCATCTAACAGGTCCTTACACTGCTCAAATGCCACCTTCTCTGAATTTAACTCTTACTTCCAAGACTCATAAACAAATCTCTCTCCCAATTCTCAGGATGCTGTCCTATAACTGTCTACTACTTGTCTTCCTCCCCCACTGGATTGTGTATTTCAAGAGCAAGAATCTTGTCTTATGGATCATTTTAGCCCTGGTATTTTTTTTTTCCTGTGTCTGGCACATAGCAGACATTGCTTGTGTGAGTAAGCAAATAAATTGATTATATTATTTCATAGTTTCCTGATATAACACCAAGCTAAAATAAATTGCTGTCTTTTATCACATATGATCTAATTTCTAATCTCACATTTGGACAGTATATTTGGCTCTGTGTCGAGCCTACTGGCATCTTTAACCAGGCAGCACCTGGCAAAACAGAAACAAAATAATGCAACAGAAGAAAAAGAAGTAAAAACTCAGCCACGGCCCGAGTCGCCTCCTCATTCACTGCCTCCTGGATTCACTATCCCACCATTTAACACTTGAACTTTCAGCTGCTGAGATTTGGAACGAGGATGCTTAATTAGTCAACAAGACATGACAACATTCTGTTACAGTGAGATTACATACACCTATGGGTGTTAGGAGACACGTAGTAAAACCCAGCAACTTCAGAGACCTGAAAAGAGTGTTATCTTCCAGCAGCACATGGGAGAATGCTCCAAGAGATAAAACACACAAGACGAATGGTGTCTCTAATTGAAAAGCAATGGAAGAATGGAGCCCGTAGACTTCCAAATACATTTTCCCTCCCAGTGTCCCTAGATGAGTATGGTGAGCTGGATTAACAAAGAGTTGTGAATATCTTTAAATAGAGAAAATAATGTACATTTCTAAAGGGACTGACTCCAGGGACCATAAAAATCTGTGCAGACATCACATCACTGTATTATAATTTCTATTCCGTTTATAATTCATTATTTATTCCACAGTATTAATGCAAGATGCATATGTCTTTATTTGTTAAAGGAGGAGAAGGATGTTTAGGAACCTCTGGGAATTCCTTTCCACATAATGATGCTTCTAATTGTGGTGCAACTCAGAGTAGAACAGAAAATTGATGCTCCACAGGTTCGGGAACAGGTTCCCATGGCCTTAGGAGTGCAGAGCTGATCTCTGTGTAACCCAGTTGACCCAGATTGCATCTGTCTTTCTTATACTTTGCCACCTTCACATCAGCGACTTCTTCAGGGGGATCTATGCGGGCACCTCTCTTTTGGCTGACTATGCTAGTTTGACCATAATGGCATAAAGCACACTCTACAAGGCATTCTCCTACCCCAGTCCTGGAGGCAAGCAGAGCAAAGCACCTTTGAATGTTAGCTTCCTTACCAGTCATTGATTGAATAAACATTACGGTCAGCTGTGTCCAGACTCTGGCGAGAGAACAGAGAAGATGTTCCAGTGAGGGAGCCGACAATAACCCTGTCAGCAAATAGGCGTATGACACAAGCATCATTGCAAAGAAAGCCTAAGAAAATAGGGCTACGGATGGGGAAGAAGGGTATATTGAGAGTAAGATGATCAGAGTAGTTCTGAGAAAGCAATGTTAAAGCAATGATACAATAAAGTAGTTATGGAAACAGCTATGTGACACCAGCCCACCGAACATTTCTCCACCCTCCACACCCAGAACCTTATACCTCCTCTCCTTCTCTTCTGGGGTTTCCACTTTGCCAGTACAAGTCCAAGGCTCTGACAGACCTCAGCCTCAACCTCTCTCTCTCCCTGTCTCTACTCTCAGGAGACTCTCTGTGGAAAACACTAACACCATGATCATAACTAAATTGATACGGCCCAGCCGGGTGCGGTGGCTCATGCCTGTAATCCCAGCATTTTGGGAGGCCGAGGTGGGCAGATCACCTGAGGTCGGGTGTTCAAGACCAGCCTGACCAACATGGAGAAACCTCATCTCTACCAAAAATTCAAAATTAGCCGGGCATGGTGGCACATGCTTGTAATCCCAGAAACGGGAGGCTGAGGCAGGAGAATCGCTTGAATCCAGGAGGCAGAGGTTTCAGTGAGCCAAGATTGCACCACTGCACTCCAGCCTGGGCAACAAGAGTGAAACTTCATTTCAATCAATCAATCGATCAATCAATCAATAATTGATATGGCCAAAGCCTTGGCATTCAGGAAGGGTGATTTAAAATTTCTAAATCTCTTCTCTCTCTACAAATTTGACTTTCAAAACTAAGTCTGACTAAGGAGATCAAGAAAATCCACCTTTAAAATATAGAATTCATCAAGACACTTTGTTCTCAGATGAGAATCGACTCCCTCCTGCTGTGGGCAACACCCTCTGTGGCTCATTCTTGGGAGGAACAGGCTAGAAAGGAACATAATTTCAGGGGCAAATAAAAACATATCAATTTACTATCCTTCTAAGTTTATTCTATTATTCTGTGTGTCTCTAAGCAAGGACTCAGCCAGGCACAAAGACTGTCATCTTTGTCCTTAAAAGATGGCTTTACTTCTCCTGTAGAAAGGGGAAGGAGACAGGCAGCCAAGGAGTCAGGTTCAATGTTGTCTTTAATCATATGGGCTCCAGGAGCAACTTCTTACCTACTGGCGTCTTCCACAGTGAAGTTGTTGCCGTCCACAGGCAGTGAAGGCTGGAATGACTCCCCTTCCTCCTGATGAATGAACTTTTACAGGGAATCAGAAAAGGCTTCTTTCAGACACTCATTCCTAGTTTACAATAGGGGAATCCATTTGCCTCAGAGCTCAGTGAGGTGGAGGTAGAGAGGTGGTCCATAGCAAATCTAAACAACTTCCACACTCTATAAACAAGCAGGGACTGGTTACTTGGCCATTTGAGATGTCCTTGGGAATGGACTTTAATTTAGGCAGTCAAGGTAAACCCCAGCCTCCCTGATGACTGTTGAGAAGTCTGCTATCAGACTAATTTGTTTTTCTTTATTGGGAGTCTGTTTTATCTTGGGGTGTGTGTGTGTGTGTGTGTGTGTGTGTGTGTTTAATCATGTCTTGTGTTGGGTAGCATGTAATTTCACTGTAATGAGTTTAGGTATGTACTCAATAGGACTTATTTTTCTTAGGACTTACTAAGATTCCTGATTCTCCAGACTCCATTCTTTCATAAGTTGTGGGAAAAAATATTTATTATTTCTATGAATATTGGTTCTCTTCCACTTTTTTCTGTTTTCTTTCTTTGGTCCTCTAATTAGAGGTAGGTTTATAACAGGTAACCTATGAGGTTTCTAACAGGTAAACTATGAGGTTTCTAACAGGTAAACTATGAGGTAAAATCTCTGTATCTCTTTTTGTTCAATATGGGATAAATTATTCTAATCTATTCTACCACCCATTAATTCTTTTTTTCATGGGCATCATATGTGCTGTTCCTCTCATTTGAATTATCCCAATTTCAACGATTACATTTTTAAAGGGTTCCATTTGATTTTTTTCTAAAATCTATCTTGTATTTTGAAGCATCCTTTGACTTTTCTGACAACTACGTTTCCTTTTTAAAATGTCTTTAAGCATTTTAAGCATATTTGTTCCACATGAATTTGGGGTGTGGGGATGCCAGGGAGTTCATTTTTCAGGAGTGGTTTGCATGTGTTTCCAGCAGGTGCGCCAGAGGTTCACAACCTTGATAATCTCAGTTCCAGCCCTAATCCTTTATGAGTTAGGTCCATGGTAACAAATGTTCAGGGAAGTTCCCGCCGCCTGTATTTTACTCAATCCCCACTGACACCCACGTAGACACAGCCTGGGATTCATTCCAGCCCTCTGAGCTAGTAGGCAGGTTTTTTTCTTGCATACTTTTCAGTGAGGGTGTAGCCCAGCCAGGGCCAGGCTTAGTTGGGTAGGTGGAGCAGAAGGTGGGAGTAAGTTTTGATTTCTGACCCAAGGATTCAAGCACCCAACTTTTGTCTCCTGTGGTGATTGCCCCCAATCCCCCAATGCACAAATTAGAAAAGCATTCCTGTCCCCTGCATTCCTGTGTCCTCCCAGTATCTCCCGACACTTTGTTCTTCCCTCTGGCTGCTCAGAGTCCCTCTCCGGAACTCAGCCAAGCATTCAAATAATGCTTGTAGTCATGCACACAGAATTTCCAGGAGGTGTCAGAGGCAGCACCTTCAGGATACCTGCTACCACATTGTCGAAGTTGAAATAAAAGGAAATTGTTATAATTATTTTCTGTAGGGATCTCTGCAAAATTTCTAACGATACAAATACATTAATAGCATGTAATTCTCAAACTAAATAAAACAACCACTTTCTCAATGTATTATATTTTCCTTTATGTGTAATTATACTTTTATAAAATATTCACTCTGACGTGAAAAAAGCAACTTTCCATTTATTTGAAAACCAACATAGGATGATTATTTTATTTCATGATTTAATGGATTAATGTAATTGATTTTATTTAAGTCTGGCAACAATGCCTTGAGGTAGGTTTCATTTTGATTTGTTTTCTAAGAGAAAAAACTGAAAGTCAAAATAAAATGAAAAGGGAAGTTTTTATTTTCAAAATGAAACGAAAAGTCAAATTAAAATGAGCAATTCTTTCAAAATTCTAATGTTTGCATATGGCAAAGGTAAGGTCTGAACCAAGGTCTGTCTAAATCCAAAGTCAGTTCTTCTTTCGCCAGTGAGATTCCTGTTGACCTCCTTCAGGAATCCCCTGACACTCCAAGAATTCTGCCCAGACCTACTCAGGCACCATCAGTAGAGATGAGAATGGATACAATTTTCAAAAAGCCTTCCAGGCAATCCTTTTCCACTCAGGTTTGATAAACATTGCATGCTATCACGCTGTTTTTGTATGTATGACTTAAATCAGCTCTTTTTAACTAGAGATTTTATGTGAGGGTAGTCAAATCCCCTGGAGAATATCAACTACAATCCATTATTTTGTTCAAGATGCAGAAAACAATAGTATGTGGAAGACCCGGGTGGTCAGAGTGAGGCTGGTCTTGTATGGATTGATGGAGATTGATGGGGCACTGAGGAATTTATGGGGAGAGGAGGCTTCTTTTTGAGGTTGCCACTCATCTCTACCAAGAATTTGTTTCCATGCTTGCCATTTTCTCATGCCTTTGAATTTTTACCTAATCTGGTAGTCTGGAGTACTTCAGATCTGAGCCAAGAAAGGATGGTGGGGGTAGGTGGCCAGAGAATGAAACAGAGGTGACACATGTTTGAGGAAAGTGGATGCGGGAAAGAGAGAGACCAGAGGAGGGAGGCAGAGCTTCCACAGGATGACTCTAGTCCAGAGAATCAGAGGGTGAATCGCTACCTTGAAAAATTTCTTGCTCTGTCTGAATCTTCATCTCCTCATTTGTGGAATGGGGATAAAAAACACTGCCTTGAAGAAGAAAATGAATGGAATGTGCTTTGAGGAGAATGGAGTAATGATGCTGATTGTGTCCTTGGAGCAAATAGGAACACAGCATGGTAGTGATGACGGCAAGGATGCCATTTCCCCTGGCTCAGACCAGTTAGGGAAAGGAGAGGTTGCAGGGGGCTTTATCTGAGGCCTTGCAATATTAGTCACACAGAAGCTCCCCAGAACCATCTCCATGTTCAGCACTGCCCACCTACCTCATTCTACTCTGAGCCTGCACCAAGCTACACATGAGAAAGGGTCAGACATCCCGAGTTCAAGGCAAGTGAGAGGGCTTGTGATAAGCCCCTTACTTGCACTTACAAGACCAAACTGCCTGAAGCATGGGGCATATCACCTGCAGCATACAGCGCACAGCACTACAAGAGGCCTTGAAAATGTACTTTGCCAAGCCTGGGAGAGGAAAGGCATTCCTAGTGGAGGGACATGTGTAAAGATGAAAAGGCCTGAAGGCAGCCTCTTGGGGATGGGCCATGAGTGTTGAAGAGAGGGGAATAGCGACTAGGAATCTGCACAGGTGCATGGAGTGGTTGACAGCACATTTGCAAAGCCTCAAGTGCCCTGCTAAGAAGCTTATTCTATATGTGCTGGAAAATAAGAGCTTTATATATGAAAAACAAGTCTAGGGGCAGAGTGGAAGACAGACTGGAGAGTAAGGGGGGACCTGGATATAAGAAACCCATTAGGTGCATTAGAAATCACATTGGCAAGAATTGATGAGTACCTAAACTTGGGCAATGGCGGTGCATGAGAGGAAAGGGGGATTCCAGAAATGTTTCAGCAGCAGAAGAAGCAGATTCAGTAAACAGATTAAGGGAATTTAGGGTCTGTGTTTGTGTGTGTGTGTGTGTGTGTGTGTGTGTGTGTAGGGACTGGATCACCAGTTTGGGCTAATTATGAGAATGCCATAGATTACACATAGGTAATTTGGAGAAGAAGCAGGATGTGAAGGACAGATCAGAAGTAGAGCAAGCAAGGACACTTACTTTATTTGGATGGTTGGAGGTCGTGATGCCTGCAGAATGGGACAGAGCTGACCAGCAGGCTTTGAAACTGTCCAGGATTCAACAGAGAGGGATGAGCTCCCTATCAGTGTTTTACAAACACCAGAAGACAATTGGAAATTCAAGTCTTAGGTGTTGTGATGGTTTAGTTGATGTGACTGGGCTTAGGGATGCCCAGATACCTGGTAAAACTTTCCTACTGAGCATACCTGTGAAGGTCCTTCTGGAAGAGTTTGGCATTTGATTCAGTAAGCTGAGCAAAGAAGATCACCCTCACCAATGTGGATGGGCACCATGCAATCTGTTAAGGGCTTGAATAGAACAAAAAGGTAGAGGATGGGTGAATTTCCTCTCTGCTTGACCTGAGACATCCATCTTCATCTGTCCTTGCATGTCAGTGATCCTGGTTCTCAGGCCTTTGGGCCTGGACTGGAACACCACCACCAGCTTTGCTGGGCCTCTAGCTCTCAGGTGGCAGACTGTGGGACTTCTCTGTCTCCACCATTACTTGAGCCAATCTCTCATCATAAATATCTTTCTGCATATTCCTATATATGCTATTGGTCCTGTTTCTCTGGAAAACTCTAATACAGGTGTCAATGAGATATCCAGGAAAAGGGAGAGCCTTAGGGGAAGTAATGCAATTGGAAGAATTGTGAAACATGGCCAGTCTTAAGAAGCAGACGACCAGTGAGCTTGATTAAAAAGCTACTCTAAGAAGAAACACCTACAGGGGAAAGAGGAAAGGCAGAAGACATAGAGGGGATAAGTGTCTGGGTGTGTTGTGCTCGCCCTTCTAACCACTACTCAGCCCTGGGAATGGAGAAGGGATGGGGAAGACTTGGCATATTCCAGCTCTGACCTAATGCTTAGGCCAGTCCTGTGTCATGAGGCCCAACCTGATGCAAACCGGAGAAACAGCCACAAATCAGCAAGATTGAGTGCTTTTCCTACAGAGAAAATTCTGCTAGGACCCTACAAAATGGGTTGTGTGTCTGTGCATTGGGGCATGCAGTGTGCACACGTGTGTCCCTACGAAATGGGTTGTGTGTGTGTGCACTGGGGCATGCAGTGTGCACATGTGTGTCCCTACGAAATGGGTTGTGCGT